>NC_091481.1:33043809-33223287 GCF_036971445.1 Narcine bancroftii
CCACCTCCAGCCCCATTGGCAGCATTAGCAGTTCTGACTCGTGAATTCAGCCTTACTGGTCACCTCAGACGATGGAGACACAAGTCATCCTACATCCCAAGGGACTGTCTGAGAAAACAGATGCATTGCTGCTCCTGCCTAATAGATTTTCCACCCACCCCCGCTGAAATAAAAACTTGCTTATTTGTGAAATAGCACAAGATAAAGGAACAGAAGCAGGCCACTCGGCCCATTGAGTCTTCTCCGCCTCTCCAACCTGAGCGAAACCATTCTCCGGCCTTTTCCCTGACTGATTAGATACCTATCAATCTCCCCCAATGATCGGGCCTCCACAGCTGTATATGGCAACGGATTCCCAAAATCCATGACCCTCTGGCTAAATAAATTTCTCCTCACCTGTTTTAAATGGGTGCCTTCTCATTCTAAGACTGTGCCCTCTTGTCCTAGATTCATCCACCAAGGGAAATATTTACATCTACTCTGTCCAATCCTTTTAGCATTTGAAATGTTTCTATGAGATCCCCTCTCATTCTTCTACACTCCAATGAATACAGTCCAAAAGCTGCCAAACATTCCTCATATGTTAGCCCTTGCATGGACTCATCCTGGAAAATTTTCTCTGAACTCTCTCCAACATCAGTAAATCCCTTCTAAGATAGGGGGTCCAAAACTTGCACACAGCTACTCCAAATGAAGTCTCAGCAATGCACCACAGAGCCTCATCAACACCTTTTTCCTCTTGAAATGAATGCCAACATAGCATTCACTTTCTTTACTGCCGATCCAACCTGGTGGTTAACTTTTAGGTTATCCTGCACGAGGGCCCCCAAGCCCCGTGCACTTCCGAATTTTGAATTTTCTCCTTATCCTGCCTGTTTATTTCCTCTTCCAAAATGTGTGGCCGTGCATTCCTCAACATTGTCTCTCATCTGTCATGTCTTTGCCCACTTTCCTGAACCGTCCTTTACAAGGCCCACTATACAGAAGAGCTGGAGACACTCAGTAGATCTTACAGCTTCTGCAGGATTGTGGAGGGGGCGACCTGTGTACCTGTAGGAAGATCACCGGAGGACAGACCACACCTGGCCGGCTGTCAATCAGCAACCTGAATGGACCAAGCCCCACCCGGTCGGCTGCCAATCATCTGCCGGGATATAAGCCACATCCGGCCCCTCGAGGTCAGTCACAAGGAGTTGCAGCTAACTACAGCAGAAGACTTTAAGTAGAATAAAGCCTGTTGTTCAGTCTTTCAAATCTTGTGCCTGCTTACTGTCACTACAGAACATCACAAGGATGGAAGGGGTCACCAGTGTAACAGGGAAGTCTGCTGGAGTTGCAGTGCAATACGACAGGAAATACCGCGGGATGCTGAGTGTGGCCTGCTGAGTTTCTCCGGCTCTTTTGTGCATTCCACTTCACCACTAGTGTGACTTCCCTGCTTAATAACATTGCATTTGTTTCCACATTTGCCTTGTCTACCCCTTCAAATGAACTTTGGAGACATTTTAAAATCTGGGAGCTTGGCTGGTCCACCAACCTTTGGGGAGCAGGTGGCAGGGATCGGGCAGCGAGGGAGGTCAGAATCTAGTGTTCCAGTTACCATACATGCTGCATCATTGTTCAGTTTCCAGCATCTGTAACAGCTGGTTGACCTGTGAATGAAGCTCGCCAGCAATGACTCAGCCCAGCTGGGATTTAGATCTCACCGCGTCCAGATTTTTGGGGATTACATCACCGTCAATAACATATTAGCTGAGCCAAAAAAAAAACACACCACTGGGTTGCACTTAATCTCACACCAGAATAAAAGCCACACATGAATCACCAGTACTGACAATCTGAGAAAAAACAAGCAGAATCTTGTGGAAGGCAATTTCCGTCTGTACATCACCACTTTTCCCGTCATTTCCAGTCTGTGGAATTTCGACAGCACTTGAGTAAAGCTTGGATACAAGTGCATTTCTCACTGGATAGAACTGACGTAAAGCAGTGCATTTCGACCACCTTCAGCAACAGTGCTGGACCTGTTGTGCCTCAAACCTGACATTTCCATTAGGAATTACAGTTTCTTCACAAATATTTAAACAGAAAATACCTTTTGCAGAAGATGCGGCAAATCATTGTGCACATTTTTAAGTCCTTTGTGCAAATATTTAGGCCCCTTGAACATGGCACTCCGATCCTTCATGTCATTCTAGTGATCCACAGTCAGTTCCCAGGGAGACCAGGATGTGATGGGGGGGGGAGGGAGGTGTGGGAGGTGGTGATGCCCATCAGCGCTATTGGACTGCTTTGAGACTACGGAGCTGTTTCAGGACAGGAGCCAACTACAACGATCACGTAGACATCGAGGAATACACAAGCTAAGTGACCGACTACATTAGCGGGTGTATCGAGGATGTCGTGGAGATCAAGCGCCGCACAGATTTGCGCTCTTCTCAGAGCTCGTGATGCAGCCTTCTGAACAGATGTAAGTTGGCACCAAGGTCAGCTGAGGTGGAACACCAGTGTGCAACCCAGAAGGCAAAACGTGGGTGCGTACAGAAGATCCATAGTCAGTTGTGCGACACTGGCGGCAGGAGGCATTTGTGGCAAGGTATCAAGTAAGTAAAGGATCACCAGACAACCTTGCAAGTCAACAATAATGCTGCCTCCCTTCCAGACAGACTGAACGTGCTCTGCGCACGGTTTGATGAGAAGAGGCTGACAGCAAAGGAAAGCTATGACGCCCCCTGTTGAACGGCCCCTCTGCATAGCTGTAGCTGAGGTGAGAAGGACCTTTCTGAGGTGAACAAGGCAGTGGGACCAGACAACGTACCTAATCGGGTATTGAATAACTAGGCAGATCAAATAACGGAGGTCTTTACAAAGATCCTCCACACATCAGTGCCGGAGTCCATCGTCCACATGGGTTTAATGGCAACTCCCGCCATTCCAGTTCTAACTGCAACAGATCTCAATGACTATCAGCCAGTGGCACTGGCCTCCACCACCATAAGGAAATGCATCAAAGTGCCACAGCCAGAGAGACTGGACCTATTCCCATTTGTCTACAGATGGAATCGTTCCACTGACAATGCTATAGATCAGTGTTTCTCAACCTTTTTACTCTTATGGAACCCTTCAAATAGTTTTCATGTCTCGGGGAGCCCCTGCATAAAAATTATTATATACCATTATTAATATCTATCTCTTTTATATTTTTATTGTAGTTCACGTGGTAAACATTTTTTTTGGATAACTTGTGAAGGAAAAGTCTCTCCCCCCTCGCCCAACTTAGTCGTGCTACTGTCTCTCTCTCTCTCTCTCTCTCTCTCTCTCTCCCTCCGCTGTACCAGCACCAGGACAAAAATGGTTTTTGGAGATTTCTGGATTTTAGATGTCCGGATAAAGGATTGTGTACCTGTACAATGTCCTATCAACAAATAGATGGGCCAAGGAAATGTTATTTTTGAAGCCGATTTAGAGAGTGAAATTTGCTCCTCTAATGTGAAAGCTGTGCTTGTCTTTTGCTGCACAAGTACTTAATTTGAGGTCGAACTTTAGATAAACACACGGGATTTCATTTTCAACCGAAAGGAGACGATTTCTGTCTGCTTTTAATACTTGTTCAATACAAAAAGGCTTGTAAGAGTTTGAAAACTGCAGCAATATATTTATTGCTTTCCTGTGAATGGTAGGATAAACAAAACTTAAACAAATAAAGTTGAAGCAAATCAAGGTAACTGAGTGAGTCACTCAGTGATACACGAATCCGCCACGTACAGGTCCTGCCCACCAACCAGTGAAGGTGGTTTCACACTGGCGCCATTTTGACATCGCTAAATGCATTCCCTATGATTATTATAATTTTAAATAATATGAGGTTGGAGCCTTTATTATAATCACCAATACGAAATTACGAATAGAAAATTAATCCAAAATCACTCGAAAATGCTTTTGCCTATTTATCACTGCTGAGTGACCTCCTGCGGCACTCTAGGGTTCTGGGGAACACCGGTTGAGAAACATTGCTATAGACTTATCCCTCCACTCCTCTGCTCTGTCCTGCCTGGAAAATGGCGCCTCCTATGTCAGGCTGCTGTACATTGATCAGCTCGGCGTTCCATATAATCATACCCCAAAGTCTGATGGAAAAGCCGTCCTCGCTGGTACTCCACACCCCTCTGGAATTCCACAGCCTGTCCTGGTTGGCAGAAGGTCAATCACCGTCATGCTTAGGACTGGAGCATCTCAGGGCGCAGCCCACTCCTGTTCACGCCAGCTCGAGGTCCAAAAGAGTCATCAGGTCTGTAGGTGAAATATCTCGCGAAATGATGCAAGGATAACATCCTGAGTTGTCTCAGCGTGGCCAAGGCAATGGAGGTGATTGTGGACCTCAGGAGGACAAGGGATGACCGTCCTCCATTGGACAGCAATAGCTTGGTAGCGGAGAGAATAGTTCTTCAGAGTCCACTTAAGAAGTGACCAATGCTAGGCACCCAATATCTCCTCACTTGTCAGGAAGGTGGAACAGTGACAGCACTTCTTGAGAAAGCTGAGACAGGCCACCATCCTATCAACTTTCTACAGGAGCTCTATCGGGATAGAGCTCACTACAGTGAGGTTCAGATCCATAAAAGCAGCAGAGAGATCTCCCTCCACCAACAACATCCCCCACCACCCCCCCACAATCGATGATATTTACAGAGATCATTGCTTAACGAAGGCTTGTAAAATCGGTGAGGATCCTTCCCACCCCTGCACACAGCATCTTCCAGCTGCTCCCATCGCGAAAAAGAAAATGCAGGTTTATTAAAGCCAAGAGCACCAGGCTGAGGAATAGCTTCTTCCCACAGGCAGTGAAGCTGCTGAATGTCTCATAGACCAGAGGTTCTCAGCCTTTGTCTTCCCACTCACATCCCACTTTAATTAATGAGTGCATTTACAACAGAGGTTTGTAAAAGGAAGATAATTTTGGACAGAAACAGGGTACAGGAAGAAAGCAATGGAGCAGGAAAGCAAGACCAGACAAGGGACATTGAGAGGGTCTCTTACCGCATGATAAAATCCGCCTTGTCGATCGAGCTACCACATTCACTCTTCTTCAAAATCCCGCCATTTCCGACCACCGAACACTTTTTTAGTGGTAGCTGGAATGGTGTGTCCTAGGAACAGGAAGGAGGCTCAGCTTCAGTGTTCAGATTTGCCCCGCCGTGCCTCAAACCTTACATTTCCAATTACCACTCCCTTCCTCCACCATTCCCTCGTGCCCTCACCCCTCCCCACTTATCACCTTCCCCTATGCCCGCAGGAGGTGCAACACTTACGCCCACACTTCCTCCTTCACCCCAGAGCCCCCAAACAGGCCTTTCACGTGAAGCAACACTTCACTTGTACACCCAAAGGGAACATGCCATCTGGTCCTGTGTCATAGGACAGGCAAAATTAATGATATTGTCAGTAGGAATTATCTTGGAAAGCGTGATCATGCTTTGATTTAAATTCTCAGAAAATAGTTCGATCTAAAACCAGTGCATTATGCCTAGAAAAGGTAGATTGCAATGGGATGAGGGAGGAGTTGGCTTGCGTAGACTGGGAACATAGGCTGCAATAGTTAAGGAATAGTGGAAGACTTTCAATTAGACTTTTCACAGTGCTCAGCAAAAGTATATTCCCATTAAAAACAAGGACAGGCTGGGGGACAACCAAGGAACTAAAGGAAGGCATACAAATTCACCAATAGTAGTGATAAGTTGGAAGATTGGAAGAACTTCAAGAACCATAATGTTTGGGACAAAGACACCCTTTTCCTTTATTTGCCCACGTGCTCCACCATTTTAAATTTGTAATCAAACTCTTCACAGATAATTAAAACGCACATTTCAGATTTTATTCAAGGTTATTCGTGTACATTTTGGTTTGACCATGTAGAAATGACAGCACTTTCTATACATCGTCCCCCCATTTCAGGGCACCACAATGTTTGGGACATTTGGCTTCACAGGTGTATGTGAGTGCTCAGGTAGGTTTCTTTGCTTCGTTGGTGCAGGTGTAAGAGAGTTAGGCTTGCTTCTAAAATTTTGATCACATTTTGAGTCTGTGGTTGCCATTTTTCAACATGAGGACCAGAGCTGTGCCAATGAATGTCAAAGAAGCCATTATGAGAATGGAAAACAAGAATAAAACAGTAAGATACATCGCCCAAACCTTAGAATTGCCAAAATCAACAGTTTGCGACAGTCTTCACAGTGGAGACACATCTAATGTGCCAAGGGGAGGTGTTATGGATGCAAGGGGAAGTGAGGGTCTCGTACTAAAGGGCCAGTGCTGAGCAAGCTGGTAGGCCAAAAGACAGGCCTGGTGGAATGCATTGCAGGGAAATGAAAGAAATGGTGGAAGTTATGCTAGAGGCATTTGTGATAATTTACCAAAATTCTTGGCAGGTCCCAGTGGATTGGAAGTCTGAAAATGTCAATCCACTGTTTAAAAATAGGATGTAGGCAAAAAGTAGTTAGTTTAACATCTGTAGTTGGGAAAAAATGCTTGAAGCTATCATTAAGGAAGATAATAACGAAACATCTGGATACAAATTATCCCAACAGACTGACGCAGGATGGGTCCAGTCATATTTGATAAGTTTACTGCAATTGTTTGAGGATAGAGTGGATGTTATATACCTGGATTTCCAGATAAGGAGCTGCAGAAAAGACTTATCCATCAGATAAGGAAATTGCAGGTGATGTATTAGCACGGATGGACGGAGGACTGATTAACCAATTGAAAGGGGCTTCTCTGGTTGGCAATCAGTGGTGAGCGGAGTGCCATACGGGTCAGTGCTGGGGCCCGCAACTGTTCACGATATACATTAACAATTCGGAAGGGGAGGGGGCCGAGCAGAGCTTAGACATCTAAGTTTGCTGGCGATGCTAAATTGAGTGGAAAAGCAAACAGTGCAGAGGATGCGCAGAGATAGTGGCGAGGCTAAGTGGGTGGGCAAGGGTCAGGCAGATGGAATCTGATGTTGGTCAATGTGAACACTGGAAGGAAAAAAAATTTAAATATGCCATTAAAGAGGTGTAATGCGCGTCGAAAGAATCAAAGACTTGTTGATCCAAACCAAGGCTTTTATTAACTAAAAGACTGGAGCATATCACAAGTAGGTCGACCAGTCCAGAATGACCTGGTCTGGCTAGGAGCAATTCCTTTAAGACCTGTCAGTAGGTGTGGCTACACTCTCAGCCAATCACAGTCATCCTACACTACCATCTGGACAGATACACATTGGTGATAGAATCCGTACTATCACAAGAGTCAACTATTACCTTCCAAAAGATGTGGGGCTCATCTATGGACTATTATAACCTAAGGAATTGGGGTTGCTCTGAAGTTTTGGTGCTGTGCTGTCCATCTCTGCGTTGTTGCCACTTGATTCCTACGTGTCAGTTTTTAACCTTGCTTGGTGGTTAGGGGCTCTGAATTATAAGGTTTTTTTTATAATATTTAACAATATATAACTGAATGGCTCAATTGTGCATAATACAAATAAAAATATTTTTTAAAAGAAACAAAAGGAAGGAAAAATAGAAGATTAGAATATTATTATAAAGTGGCCAACCTGTGGAAACATAGAGAAGATTTCCTTGTTGATTGTGAGCGAGTATAGGAACTCGCCATCGAACCAGAGGCTCTTTCCCATCGGGGAGTTCAACTTGGTCACAGCGAACAGCCTCTGTGTATCACAGCATTGACTGAGGAGCCCCCTGCACAGAAATAAGAATCAGGAAACATTTAAAATGGAACATCTGAATCTAGTGGAGAGATATTCTCAAATCTGGCCATGAAATGTACCGACTATCGAAGTCTTTTTACAATGATGGAAGGGTGGATCTGCGCCAACCAACTAGCAGGAGTGTTCACGGACATTTTCAGCCTCTCACAGCTGCGTTAGGGGGGTTCCGACCTGCTTCAAAAGGGCATCAATCATCCCAGTGCCCAAGAAGAACAGAGTGAATTGTCTCAAAGACCATCACACAGTAGCACCCACATCTACTGTGATGAAAGGCTTTGAGAGGTTGGCCATGGCTAGAATTAGCAAAGGATTGGACCCACTGCAATTCGCCTATCGTCACAATCTCTCCACAGTAGATGCAATATCGCTGGTTCTCCACTCAGTTCTGGATCACCTTGAAAACAGCAACTCATACATACGGCTCTCTTCATCAACTACAGCTCGGCCTTCAACACCATTACTCCCTCACTGCTGAGGGAGCTACGAACTCTAGGCCGCTGTACCCCACTCTGCAACTGGATCCTTGACTTTCTTAACGGATGACCACAGTCAGTACAAATTGGAAACCAAGTCTTCCCCCACTGATTATCCACACAGGTGCACCCCATGGATGTGTGCTTAGCCCATTGTTCTACTCATTATACACCCATGACTGTGTAGTCAGGCACAATTTCAATGCTATCTACAAGTTTGCCGATGACACCATGGTTGTTGGCAGAATCGCAAAACGGCAATGAGGAAATGTACAGGAGGGAGATAGATCAGCTCGTCAAGTGGTGTCACACCAACACAACACTAGCAAAACCAGGGAGATGATTATGGACTTCAGAAGGAAGTCAGGAGGACACAACCCAGTCCTCATTGAAGACCCAGTAGTGGAGAAGGTCAAGAACTTCAAATTCCTGGGTGTGAACATCTCCAAGGATCTGTCCTGGAGCCTCCACATCTATGCTATCATGAATAAGGCTCACCAGCGGCTATACTCTGTGAAGTATTTGAGGAGGTTCGGTCTGTCACCAAGATTCTCAAAAGCTTCTACAGGTGGACCATGGAGAGCATTCTGGCTGGTTGCATCACTGCCCGGTATGGAGGCACCAACTCTCAGGACAAGAATAAACTCCAGAAGTGACATCACAGGCACCAGACTTCACTCCAATGAGGACATCTACAAGACACGGTGACTTAAGAGAGCAGCCTCTAACCTCAATGACCTACCACCACCTAGACCATGCTCTTTTAATTCTGCTACCATCAAGAAAAAAGTACAGGAGTGTAAAAACGAGCACTCAGCGGCACAAGGACAGCTTTTAACCCGCTGCCATCAGATTCCTGAATGATCAATGAACCAAAGACACTGTCTCACTTTGACTTTTCGCACACTATTTTTATTTACTTTGTAAGGTGGTTTATATGAATGTTTGCTCTGTGACGCTGCCACACAACACAATGAATTTTGTGACTTGTTCATGGCAATAAATTCTGATTCTAAATCCATCATAGCTATGGGAGTAATGGTGTGGGGAGAAGACGTGGAAAATGCCTCTCCTGGCAGAATTAATTAATACCCGACTTTTTTTTAAAAAATGTTAAGTATTAAAGTCATTTGGCTTCCTGAAATTTTGGGACCAGAGAATTTTTCAAATGGTCTGGAACTTGATGGATCACAGGGGAAAAAAACCGTATCCAGGAAAACCATTACGCTCTATTTTGATTACACGTCTACGTTATCAAGATAGGGAAATGATTTTAAAAATGGCAGTTCAAAGAGCCAGGGAACAAGAAAGCCCTTTAGTGATTCAGAATATAATAAGAGCATTTTTAATGCAGATTTGAGCAATGAAATTGTCCAAAGATGAAAAGAATTTAATCCAGCAAAGTTAGTTTTGTGGAAGAAGGGATATAAATTTACTTTTCGATACCCGGCCCTTCTTCAAGTTTTTTTTTATGGACAATATCAAGCTCAATTTTTTTGCTAATGACTCTAAAGTTTTGGAATTTGCCAATTCGTTACCTTGTGGCGGCGTACTTACTTGTAGCGAACCAGCCCCGCTTGTACCGCCGGGCCGGCAGAGCAGCTGCGAGTACAGGGCGCCGTCGGGGGACCTCCTTGCCTCATTGTTTGAGCTGAGCGCGTGCCCCAGGCAGCGTGATAACATTACCGCCCGCGCGGGGACGGAGCTCACTGCCCTGTAAGGGGCACGCGTGGGTTTTGAATTAATCTGCCGCTGAAACTCCCAACATGGTGGTGGAGAGTCTCTTTCCTCATAGCTGCTACTACAACCTAATATTAAGCAGAATGGACGGCAATCCTCTGTATCTCAACAATTCAAAGGGGATCAAGAAAAATTGAAAGGATGGACTTCACCTGGAAGACAATCGACTGAGGCTCAAGTTGAAATCGATGATGATCAAGTTAATAGAGATCTTGAAGAAACTTCTCATACTTGACTGATCAAAATTAAATACTGATATTCTGTCTGGCGGATTAGGATTCTCTTTTTTATGCTTTCCTCATCCGAGGCCTCATGCCACTAGTGGCGAAGGCCACGTCTCGTTATTAAGGGAATTAATCAGCACTTTTGAGTTTTTTAAATTTATTTTAAAAATTTTCTTTTACTTTTGGGGTTTCTTACTTTCTATCTTTGGAGATGGTATGTTTTGAAATTTGGCTGTGCAGCTGAGACGACCCGGGGTGAGAGGGGAAGAGTTGAGTATTTTTTAAGTATGGTGATACAAGGTTTGAATTATGTAACATTTAATGTGAATGGGCTCAATAATCGAATTCAAAGGAAGAAAGTTTTAACTCATATTAGGAAGTTGAAAGGAGATATTGCTTTTTTTTACAGGAAACTCATTTATCGGAGAAAGAACATCAAAAGTTAAAAAAGGAATGGGTTGGCCAAGTTATAGCTTGGTCTTTTAACTCTAAAGAGTGAGGAATAGCTATTTTAATTAACTTAAAAATGTCATTTAAATTATAATCAACAGTCTTGGAAGATTTGTCAAATTTATTCAGAATCTTGGATTTTTATGAATGTGTATGCTTCTAATATAGATGATGAAAATTTATTCAAGATGCTGTTCTTAATTTGGCACAAGTAAGTGGAAATATAATAATTGGTGGAGATTTCAATTGACCCAATTTTAGATAAATCTACAAAATCTTTAATGAAAACAAAAACGGCTAAAAGAATATTGACATTAATGGAAGAGTTAAATTTGGTAGATATTTGGAGGAAATTGAATGCTAAAGAGAGAGATTATTCATTTTATTCTTATCGGTTTGATTCTTCTTCTATTTTTATTCTAGATTTTTTCTTAATTTCGGCTCACTTACAAGGATATAAATATAATTCTCGATATAAACTGAAAATTGTATCAGACCATTCTCCATTATTGATGTCATGTTTAAACTCTGATAGAATTGAAACAGTTTATAGATGGAGATTTAATTAATCCTTATTAAGAAACATAGAATTTTGTGATTTTATGAGGTCAGATATTAATTCAGTTGTTAATAAATTTATTTTATGGAATGCATTAAAAGCTTATTTAAGAGGCCAAATAATAGATTATTTGACTAAAATTATCTTAAGAAAGGAGATAAATTAGAGAAGGAAATTGTAATTATGGAAAAAAATTTACAAAAAAACCATTAGAAAAGGTTAGAATTAATTAATTAAAAATGTATTATTATTCAATTCAGATATAGGATTCAGAAATTAATTGATAGAACTAAACAAAAATATGATGAATTAGGAGAATGAGCACATACGGTTTTAGCATGGCAATTGAAAATGGAACAAGCATCAAGGGCTATTATTGCTGTCACGAAGAATTCAAAAATTACCTATAAATTACAGGATATAAATGATTCTTTTAGAGTGTATTATACCAAATTATATTCATCTCAATCATTGAATAATGAAGAAGAAATTAATGATTTCTTACAGAAGCTTCAACTTCCATCTTTGAATTGCCAAGCTTGGAAAGATTTCGTTTCTTCATTTATGTTGAAAGAAGTTATTAAGGCTTTAAATTCTATGCATAATGGGAAATCTCCTGGTGAAGATGGGTTTATGTCTGAACTTCATAAAAAATTTCAAGATTTCTTGATGCCTTTATTAATGGAAATATTAAAACCAGCATCTGTATCTAGCTCATTGCCAGAATCTTTTACAAATGCTGTAAGAAAGATATAGATTTAGTAAAACCCGAGTCTTATAGACCTATATTGTTATTAAATGTTGATTATAAAATTGTTGATAAAGTTTTGGCTAATACAGTAAATGAATATTTATTGGTCCATTTAGATCAATCAGGATTTATTAAGAAAAGGTACTTTGCTGATAATATAGCTAAATTAATCAGTTTAATAAATAGAGACAATCAGATTTAGCATTAGTTTATTGTTAGATGCAGAAAAGGCTTTTGATAGACTAGAATGGAATTAATTATTTAAGGTTTTACAAAAATTTCAATTTGGGCCAAAATGTATTAATTGCATTAAAGCTTTATATAGAAATCCTTTGGCTAAAGTAGTTACTAATGGACAACTTTCTTCTTCCTTTTCATTTACATGACCGGCTAGACACAAGGTTGTCCTTTATCTCCTGCACTATTTGTTTTAGCAAATGAACCATTGACACAATTAATAATGTAAGATGTAGTATTAAATGAATTAAAGTGAATAAAGAGGAATATAAAATTATTTTGTTTGCATATTATGTATTAATTTATATGACAGATCCTGAAAATTCTTTAGTTTCTTTATATAAAAAGTTACAAGATTATGGAGAAATATCTGGTTATAAAATTAATTGGGATAAAACTTGAGTTATGCCGTTAGTAGAAGGAAATTATGATTGATGAAAACATGTAGCTCAATTTAGGTGGACATATAATCCGATAAAATATTTAGGCATTAGAATTGATAAAAGTTTAGATAATCTATATGTTAAATTATGTTCCATTATTTAATAAAATTAAAGATGATTTAAATAGGTGGAATGATTTACCTATTAATTTAGTAGGCAGAATGAATTGTATTAAAATGAATATTTTCCCAAGGATTCATATCTTTTTCAATCTACTCCTTGCTTGGTACTCCAACTTGATTTAAATCTGCCTCACAGTTATCTGGATAAAAATAAATAGGACCATGATTTGGCCTTCTGGCCCATCAAGCCTGCTCCACCATTCAATAAGTCATGGATTCAGCTCCACCTGCCTGCCTTTTCCCCAAACCCCTAATTTCCCTGCCATGCAAAAACATCTATCCAACTGGATCTTAAATATGTTTAATGAAGCAGCTCCCACTGCTTCCTTGGGCAGAGAATTCCACAGATTCCAGACAAGAGGCTCAGGTCCGAAATGTTAGTTACCTTTCCACATCCTTTGGATGTTGCATACCCTGTTGAATTTCTCCAGCTCTTTTGTGTATTGCGCATCAAGAGGGATATGCACTTAGGTTACTGGTCAGCTCCAATCTGTCTGGACGGTCAGAGTTGGTGACCAATCTGCTGGGAGAAGTTCAGTCAAGTGCCTGCAACGCGATGTTGCTTGGCTCATTGTAGTGGAAGCCCACGTGAGGACAACCACTCCACTTTTCCCACAGATGTCACGTCTTTCTCCCGTGCTGACTGACACAAAGGTTACCCGCGAGTGCATAAGTGCTCGCAGTTCACCAGCTGACTCAATGCTGCCAGATCCCCTTTGTATTCCACCCTCTCCTCAGCCGAATGTGGGAGCTCACCCTTCAGGGACCACTCCTATTTGGGAATGTGTGCATCTCTGCTTTTCGTTGCCCCTCCTTTTCTGACTGTCCAATCAATTTCTGTGCCCCAACCCTCGAGCTGTGAATCGTTCTGTCTAAAGCATACTTTCACTCTCTCTCTCCCTTCCTAAAGAATCCCTCTCAAACTCTCCAGTTTGACCAATCCATTGCATGTTTGACCTGAGATCTCCTCAGTATCCAATGACAATGTTCCTGGGAAGTACCTCGGGACTCTTTACTGCATAAAAAGCTGCCCTATAAAATAAAATATCATTAATGACTGCTCCAATAATCTGTATTTCAATGTATTGATGTTCCCTCATTATCTGGGAAGTTTCCAGGCACACTAAACTGTTGCTATTATATTTTTCTTGCATTGTGTAAGATGCAATGGTTCCCAACCTTTTACTTTCCACTCACATACCACTTTAAGTATTCCCTATGCCATAAGTGTTCTGTGATTAGTAAATGATTGCTTAAGGTGGTCTGTGAGTATGAAGGGAAAGTTGAGAATCACTGCTCTAGACCCAACTGTTACTGAAATATTTTGCTTGAGAATATTTTGCCCATTTCCTTTGGAGTTATGAAATTGTGCACATAACAAATCAATTTGGAATGATTAAAACAGTGGTTTTCAAACTTTTTCTTTCCACCCATATACCACCTTAAGCAATCCCTTATTAATCACCCCCCACCCCTACCACCCCGCATCTATTGGAGTGTGTGCTTCTTACTGACATTTCGCAGACATGGGCCACTGAATCTGCCTCCATCACGGGTTATACAGAATGGAAGCAGATCATTCATAGAGTCCATGCAGACCATCAACCAAGGGTTGGCACTAATCCTAGTCATTTTAATCTCCTCATCTTTCATTTAATTCCTGGATTGTATCAGAGGCAGTTTACAATGAACACCAAAGCCTAATAGCCTGAATACACCTGAGATTGTCTGATCTCAGAAGCTAAGCAAGCACAGGACTAGTCAGTACTTGGAGGGGAGACGACCCAGGGACACCAGGTGCTGCCGGTTTCAGTGAGGGGGCGCTGCACAAAGGGGTGACTCTCTGTCTGCCTGACAGTTAGCAAAAGTCAAAGGATTTCATGCATGTGACATTCTAAATGTGCCAATAATGGAACCTTTCCCTTTTGCCTAACAACCCGCACGTCGCTGAGCTGCGGGGGAAGGAGAGCGCACGGAGGAAACCCATGCAGTCACAGGGAGAATGTGCAAACTCCACACAGGCAGCACCTAAGGGCAGGATTGAATCCGGCTCGCAGAAGCTGCAAGACAGCAGCGTCGCTATCTGCGCCACTTGGATTCCTGGACGATAAGAATTTTAACCCTCAGCAGCCTAACCAGGCCAAACTGCTTTTACTCTGAGCACCTCTGTTTTTTTTTTAAGTACGTTTAAGTGAGATACCGCAGCTGCTGTGGTTCATTGTTGCGAATGGGAAATGTGATTTTTAAATTTATTTAAGATTTTTAAATATAACTTTTTTTAAAGAATTTTGACCTACCACATGGTAATGGGCCATTTTGGCTCACGTGCCCGTGCCACCCAATTGCAGCCCATTAACCTACACCCCTAGTAGGCTTTGAGCGGTGGGAGGAAATCGGAGCCACTGGGGAAAGCCCCACGCAGACATAGGGAGAACGTACAAACTCCTTACAGACAGTGCAGAATTCGAACCCCCATCCCGATTGCGTGCGCTGTATGAGCGTTCTGCTAACCACTACCCCAACTGTGCTGGGATTGCTGCTAGAGGCAGGAGAAATAGCCTCAAAGTTCACATTTATCGTCAGAGGACATATATTATACATCACATACAACCCTAAGATTCTTTTTCCTGGAACAGGCAGAATTTCTCATTACCAGTAACTGTAAACTCTACTTAAGATGAATTGTAAACAAAAGAAAGAGACATAAACCCACTACAAATACAGAAAATAGATATTCAGTAATAAATAATGAGCAAAGTTGTTGAGGAGTCTGAGGGTGGAGGGGGAGCAGCTGTTCCTGAACCTGGTGGGTGCGAGTGATGTGACACCTCTACCTCTTTCCTGTTGGCAGCAGCGAGAACAGAGCGTGCGCTGGGTGCTGAGGGTCCTTGATGACTGCTGCTGCCCTCCGACGACAGCGCCCCCTGCAGATGTTCTCCACGATGTGGAGAATTTTGCCTGTGATGTATTAACCTGTGTCCCCTACCTTTTGCAGGGCTCTGAGGTATACCAGGCTAGGACTCAGCCAATCAGCACATTTTCAACTCCACATTTATAGATATTTCCCCAGGTTTCCTTAAGCAACACCGAGCCTCTGGAAACTCCAGAGGAAGCAGAGGTGCCGATATGCTTTCTTCATGAGTAAAGACACAAAACGCTGGAGGAGTTCAGCAGGCCAAACAGTGTCCCTTATGAACCAACGGTTGTGGTGATATGACCACCAACCTACTGCAGGGGTCAATCTCTGTACCTTTAGAAGAACCACCTGGGGGCCTGACTCCACCTGGCCGGCTACCAATCAGCCGACCCGAATATAAGCCTGAGCCGGCCCCTCCTGAGCCAGTCACTCTGGGGCCACCACAGCTGAAACTGGTGTGTACAGACTTTTAGCCGAATAAAGCCTGTAGAACAATCTTTTGTGTCTGCTTGCTGCCACCACAGCGCATCACGACGGTAAAGGTACAGAACCGACGTTTCGGGCTTGAGCCGTTCATCAAAGTAGGAGGAAATTCCGGCAAACATCCGAACACTTGCCCTCGCTGCATAAAGGACACTGTTGAGCTTCTCCAGCATTTTGTGTTTAACCACGGTGTAATTTTGCAATTTTACTGCTTTCTTCATGATGGCTCCAGGAAAGTATTTTTTCTGAATAAGCAAACTCCAAAGAATTTAATTGAACTCCCCTTCTCCACCTCCGATCCCCCAGTGATCGCTGCATCATGCACCTCCGGATTTCCTTTCCAAATGCCCACAATGATCTTCTTGGTCTTGGTGACACTGACTGCACAGATGCTGTTAGTACACCGCTCAGCTAAGTTCTCTGTATGTTGACTCATCACCCCTTTTTAGCAACTGCAGTGCTAACATCAGCAAAATTGTGTATGACGTTGTTGTCATACCAAGCCACGCAGAGCAAGTAGAGGAGAGGATTAAGAACATTGCCCCTTGGAGCTCCAGTGCTGAAGGAAACTGTGGAGGAGATATCTTTGCACTGATTGGGAACTGGAGGGGAGGAAATCCAGGGATCTAATTGCACAGTGGGGTGTTGAGTCCCAGGTCTCGGAGTTCACTAATTAGTTTTCAGGGGATGATGGTGTTGTAAGTCGAATTGGAATTGTTAAAGAGCCTCCTGATGGATGCATCTTTGCGGTCCGGGTGTTCTGGGGTTTTATGCAAAGCCAGCGAGATGGCCTCCGCCATCTGTGGTCAGCAAACTGGAACGGATGCCTGTCGCTGCTCAGACAGGAGCTGACGCCAGCCTCTCGAAACACTTCATCACTGCGGATGTGAGTGATGGGTCCTCAGATATAGTCTCCTCCTGCAAGTGGTCGACAGTCATTTAGGCAGGTTACCCCACTCTTCTCGGGCACCAGTGCAATTGAAGCCTGTCTGAAACAGGTGGTGACTGTGCACTGCTAGAGTGAGATGTTGATGATATCCATGAGCACATTGGATGGGTTTTGAGTACTCGGCTGGGTACTCCGTCCGGTCTGGATGCTTTCCTTGGATTCATTCTCCTGAAGGCAGCCCACACATCGTCCTCAGATCGGCTTAGAACACATAGAGTTCATCTGGGAGTGAAGCTTTGCTGTCGCCTACTGCACTGGGTTTGGTTTTGCAGCAGGCAAAACTATTTAGGCTCAGCTACAGCTGTCAGGTTTCCATTTGTTGTTCCCATTCTTGTCCAGATTCTCCACTTGGTCTGGGTGATGGTCTCTCGTAGCTTGTACCTGCTCCTTGAGTACTGTTCTTGATCTCCAGACTTAAATGCCTGTGATCTGGCTCTCAGCAGGTTCCGGATTTCATTATTCATCCAGGGCTTCTGGTTGGGGAAAGCCCTGGACAATCTGGTGGGGGCCGTGCATTCGTCCACAGCTGTCTTGATGAAGTGCGTGACAGCCCTGCGTTGCTATCATTCTGGAGCAGCCATGGTTCATTGCAGCCAATGGGAGATTGAGGTGGAAGATATGAAGGAGATGAGTTAGCCGTGTAGCCATCAAAAGGAAAAAATAGCTAGAGTGGAGAAGCCACTGTGGAGCAGTTCAGCGTGAGTGGGGGGGGGGGGGTGTCGAGGCTTTAGCCAGCAGAGGCTGAAGTGGATCTTTGAAGTGTAGTGGGCAGGATGGCAGTCAGGGCAGTAGTGGTGCTTCTTCTGCCAGACATGGGAAGTCTCCCTGAAGACTACATCTGTGGGGAGAAGGATTCAAGGGTCCTTGACATACTCTCCCCCAGCAACAGCATGACAGAGGAACGCCCCGGGCTGTTCCCAAAGTTGCCCACAGAGACAGAGATCCAGAGCTTCTGGCAGACCATCAACTCGGTGAAAGACGCCCTTTTGGTCAGCCCGAAACCTCTTGGCACACAGAGATGCTGGTGAGGGAACGCTGCCAACTGGCACATTCCAGGCTGCAGGAGAACGTGCTGAAGGGTGCACTGAGGCCTGGTGCAGCTAATGTGAGGGTGCTGTGGGGAAGGACCACGGTCTGGAGGCCTCCCATTACTGGGCATTAAAAGGCTGAAACCGAGGGGAACCCCTTCAAACAACAGAGAAGGGAGAAGTTACAAGGTGCCACAGTGGTGGTAATGGTATAAGTAGAATCGAATTTAACAGTAAGGGTGGGACCAGACCGCAGTGAACTGGAATTCACTGTTTGTGTTGTTCTGATGGCTGGCTCCTCCTCTGCTTCCAGCCTCACCTACCCCAATGTAAACCCTGGTTTTCCTGCCTTACCTCAGATTCACCTGAGGACTATTGCGTCTACTGGCCATTGATTGTAAGCTATTAAAGGTGTGTTTGTACTCCACACATGCGAAGTGCATTCAGCCGTGTTACACAGACTTTGAGCAGTTCTCCTTTTGTAAGTAATTTATTGTGAATAAAGTCTATTTTTGGTAAAAAGAGGACTATATCTGAGGACCCATAACCTTCTATTTTTCTTACACCCAGGTACCTATCTAAGAGATAAAATACAAAAGTCTGCAGACACCACAGTTGAAGTAAAAACACAACGCTGGAGAAACTCAGCAGGCCAAACAGTGGACTTTATAGAGCAAAGAAAAGGATACATAAGCAGCACTTTGGGCTTGAGCCCCTCATCAAGATGTGGACAAAATGTGGGCATCTTTGTCCAAGTGCTCAAGCCAGAAACGCTGGTTATGTAGCTTTCTCAAGTACAGCTGTTTGACCTGCCGAGTTTCTCCACCGTTGTGTTTTGCCTGTCAAAGAGTCTTTTGAATGTCCCCAAGTCAAGTTTATTGTCACCTGATTGTATAAGTACCACCCGATGAAACTGCGTTCTCTGGTCCTCGGTGCAAGACGTGCAGTCACCCAACCAGTCACAACGCGCATACAGACAAACAATACACAGGCAGGACAAGTATTTTGTCGTATATTTTGTCGGATAAGACGACATTTGAAGCAGCCAAAAAAAACACCCCAAAAAAATGGGGTCGCCCTATAGGCGAGATACAAAAACGGTGACCTTAAAATTCTACTTATTTGATTGGTTCCATAACCCACCCAGACCCCACCCGACAACAAAAATTTAAGCTACCAGTATATTAAAAAAAATCTGCTGTGGTGTACATATTTTTATTTTGCACTAACATCCATCACCAATGTGGTGTTAAACCAATAAAAGAACCGTAAACAAATTTAAAAAACCCACATCACACATATTTAAAAATCCTTGAAAATCACCAGCTTTGTCGTCTGAGACAAAGAACCGGGCGAGCACATCCGGAGTCTCACTGTTTACACGGTCACAATACGGTCTGAATCTGTGGTGTCCCACAATAACTCATCCTCCATACCATCCGTTGCACTAGAGATGCCGCGCTTTTTGAAAGATTGTATTACAGTCTCTACTTTCACTTTATCCCATGCTTTGACAAAATCAATTTTTTTTGCTTTTTGTTGTATTGCCAGATTTTCCCTTTAAAATCTCCTCTGTGTTCTGGGTTTGACCTTGCCCACTTCAGTGCGCGTGCTCCCATGTTATTTCTTGTGACTCTGTGGCAATCTTGCCTCTGCTCGAAGACCCATTCTGCAATGTGATTTTCCAACTCTGGCCAACGAGTGATTCCTCTTCTCATCAAACGTTGTTCTTAAAACATCTTCGTTCTTTCTCCAGTCTCTTACCATCTTCTCAGTTGTGTCAAATCCAATTAATGGATTCCTTGGCCACTTCAATCACTTTTAACTTAAAACTTGCTTCACACGTTCTTTGTTTTGCTGGAGGTTCCATTATAAAATTCGATTTAAATTTAAAAAAAAACTGGTTAAGAACAGACTGAACTGCAAATCGTTTGGTGACGGTACTTCACCCACCTACTGCCCATACCTACCAGCTCAGTCAGCACGACACCAGGTCAGTCAACACACGTTTGGTACAGACATATTTTGGGACGGGGGGGGGGGGGGGGGGGAGGGTCGCCTTATATGAGCTAAAACCATGAAATTCAGACTGAAGTTGGGGCCTTGTCTTACCTGAAGGTCGCCTTATCCACCGAAATGTACGGTAAATATTGTTTTGTACATATGAGAGTCTCGGACGGTCTGTGTGAGCAGTTCCTTTGGTCCTTCATCATTCTCACTGCCTGTGGGAAGAAGCTGCTCCTCAGCCTGATAGCGCTGGCTCTGACACTCCTGTATCTCTTTCCTTACACAGGAGCAGCTGAAAGATGCTGTGGGTGGGGTGGAAGGACTCCTCAATGATTTTGTGCGCCATTTTCAGGCAATGATTCTAGTAGATCACGCTGATCTGGGGGGGGGGAGGGGGGTGAGAGAGACCCCAGTGATCCTCTGAGCCACTCTTATGGTCCTGGGGATTGACCTCCCATCCATTTCTCTGCAGCAACCGTGTCACACCGTGATGTAGCTGGCCAGGATGTTCTCGGTAGAGCTCCTATAGAAGGCCGACAGGATGGTGGCCGGTAGCCTTGCCCGCTTCAGTCTTCTCAGGAAGTGCAGTTGCCGTTGCGGCTTCCTGACAAGTGATGAGATGTTGAGGAAGGATATACTGGCTTTGGAGACGGTCCAGAGGAGGTTTACTAGGTTGATCCCTGGGATGAAGGGGTTGACTTATGATGAAAGATTAAATCATCTAGGATTGTATTCGCTCGAGTTCAGAAGAATGAGAGGAGATCTTATAGAAACATATAGGATTATGAAGGGTATGGATAGGATAGATGTAGGAAGGTTTTTTGAGCTGGCCGGGGAAACTAAAACAAGAGGACACAGTCTCAAGATTCGGGGGAGAAGATTTAGGACAGAGATGTGGAAAAATAGTTTTTCCCAGAGAGTAGTGAATGTTTGGAATTCTCTAACCAGGGAAGTGGTTGAGGCTGCCTCATTAAACATATTTAAAATTTGGTTAGATAAATTTTTACATGATGGAGGAATTAGGGGATATGGGGAGAAGGCAGGTAGGTGGAGTTAGGTCATAAATTAGATCAGCTATGATCATATTGAATGGCGGAGCAGGCTCGATGGGCCATTTTTGGCCTACTCCTGTTCCTACTTCCTATGTTCCCATGATAGGTCACTAGTTACATGAACACCAAGGACCTTGGTGCACTCCACTCTCTACTACAGAGTTGTTGATGAGTAGTGGAGGGTGGTCTTTCCTGGACCTCCTGAAGTCCACGATCATCTCCTTAGTTTTGTCCATGTTGAGACGCAGGTTGTTCCTCTCGCACCATTTCACAAGATTTTCCACCTCTTCTCTGTGGTGTAACTCATCATTGTTGCTGATGAGGCCGACGACTGTTGTGTCAACTTGATGTCACTGTTGCAGCTGGATCTGGTGATGCAGGAGTGGGCTGAGCTCACAGTGCTCAGTGTGATGGTGCTTGATGTTATGCTACTGACCCGGACAGGCTGTGGTCTTTCCGGTAAGAACCAGGTTCCAATTACAGAGAGGGGTGTTGAGTCCCACCAAGGACAGCTTCTCCACCAGCCTCTGGGGAATGACTGTATTAAACGCAGAGCTGAAGGCAATGAACAGTTAGCGCAACGCCTTTACAGCGCCAGTGATCGGGACTGGGGTTTAAATCCCATGCTGTCTGTAAAGAGTTTGTAAGCTCTCCCCATGTCTGCGTGGGTTTCCCCCGGGGGCTCCAGTTTCCTCCCACCTTATGGCATTTCAGACTTGAGAACGTCTTGCCTGCACAGTTTGTTAGTATTCTCAGTGTTCTGCAGTGGAGCAGGAGAGGTGCTAATTCTGAAGGAATTCAGGACAGATGTGAGTGCCACTGCCTCACAGGTCCCAGAGACCCGGGTTTAATCTTGACCTCGGGTACCGTCCGAGTGGAGTTTGCACGCTCTCCCTATTTCCCCCGGGTGCCCCATATTCCTCCCACCTCCCAAAGACATGTGGGTCGGTGAATTAGTTGACCCTCATGCATTGGTGAGAGGCGGAATGTGGAAGGAGCTGACGGGAGAATAAAATGAACTGGCGTAAATGAGTGCCCGTCGGTCAGCAAGGACTCTGTGGACCAAAGGGCCTGTTTCTGTGCTGCAGCTCTCTATAACCAGGCCCTGCGGGCACTCAATCACTCCATTACTTCAGGAGTGCTCAGGTGCGTCACGCCTTTTGTGGGATCTTTCCCTCCGACATATTTCCTCATTTGGGAGGCTGAGACAGAAAGAAGGGGAGGTAACAACAAAGCTGATGACAGTGCAACTTGCTAAGCAACCACTGAACCCCGTGGTCCCTACATGCAGAGTCATTCAGGCAAATGACAAATGATGCTTTGCACAGCTACGTAGTCCTGCCATCGGCAGGTAGGATGCTTGTTGATGCAGGTATGAAACACCTTAAAGGCTCATAATATTTTGAAAGCAGAGGCACATCCTGAGAAACAGACTGTAGGTGAGAAGAACGGAGGCTCACTTGTTCCCAGAGAATGTAAAATAGAGAAAAACTCTAGACCCACCATTAGCAGCTAATGTAAAGGCAGGATCTCTAATTTGCTAAAACAAAAATAAAACACAAGAAGTGCAACTTTCATTTATTTGTTGACTTTCTAATCAGCTGCCTAGACTAAAACAAATCCTTCACCACAGCCCTGAGGACTTGACAATGTGGCTCCGCAGCCCTCCTTAGTTGCCACAGAAATGAAGGCCCACTGATTGTGTTTCCTGTACCGGTGATTATTCCCAGTGAGTGAAAATGCACAAGTTACATCTGGGGAAGGGCATGGAGGCATGGGAGGATATTCATTGGGAGCTGATTGCCTTAATGACAGGAGGCCTACCCTGAACAGTCCTCCACGTGAACATATGTGCCGAGTGAAGCGTGTATGGGCACATTTGGCACACATCTATAAATAAAGGGACATTTTTTTCCAATGCCAATAATAATGTGACAGCATGCCAATGTCATAAGTAGGAATGTTTGGATTGGTGTAGGCATATACAGACGTACACCACGGAAATGGGGCCTTTTGCCCCAGCAGCCTGCGCCGCCCAACCAACCTACAGCACTGGCACGCGTTGGAACGGCGGGAGGCAACAACCGGAGCACCCGGAGACGGGCGGGCAAGGGGAGCGCGTCGAAATGGCTGACAGACAGCGCTGCGTTCGAACCCCGGTCGCTGGCGTTAATAACAGCGGGGCGCTGAGTGCTTCACTAACCGTGCCACCCAAATAAATGGGCATGTTTGGATTTGGCATGTGCATGTACCTATGAGGACACACATAGGTGTGTCCCCTCCTATGCAGATGTGCATACGTCTATTTTAATTGGTAAGTGCATCATGCATCGATACATAAACATGCTTGAATTGATATGCGTCTATTGCTGTGTGCATGGACCTAATGTGTGTCTACAATGTGGACGGAAGAGACTTTTACCCGGGCGAGCGGCTCCTCTCGCCTTCCCCGTCAATCACCGTCCCGTTACATTCCGCCGCACTGCCCGTTCTCCCCGGCCGCCCCCCCCCCCCCCCCACTCCCCCTTTACCTGAAAGCAGCGACGGCTGTCTGGTTCTTCTTCCACCTCGCCTGCTGCAGGATCTCACCCACGATCTCCTTCTCGTCGGGTATTCTGTACACCGGGTAGACATAGAGCCAGCAAAGGACAAAGACGCCCAGGGCTACTCCGAGCGGCAGCCGGGAGCGGAGACAGAGCCACCGTGGCATCATGCTTGGCGCAAAGACGGGGATGGGATGGGATGGGGGGGGGGGGCGCTTTGACGGGGTGGGTGACCTGCTTCACATGGTCCTCCGGAACCAGTCTGGGGATGCAATGAGAAAGGGTAGAACGATGCAGCATTTGGATGGGGGTGGGGGAGGCTTCCAGCCCTTCGCGATTCTTGCAAGGGCTTTCTCTTTAAAAATGCATTGTTAATAACACATGCAAAAAGACCAAATGCCCCGCTCAGATTATCCGCCGCATGTTACATATATTTTTAAAAAATCACTGCATCCACCATGCAAAAAAAAGGGGGGGGTCTTATGGCTTGAGGAGGGGCGATGTTCTCGCAGACTACACAAAGCGAGCTTTGTGCATGAAGTCTACACCGGCTGCTGGCCACTGACTTGTCTATTTCAATGGGTGGGCTTAATGTTCACTGCCCTCCAGCTCATCGGGCTGCCCAGCCTTCAGATGGATACAGTGAGCACGTATCCAGTGCAGGGGGTTTGTGAACATATATATTTAACGTGTCTGCTTTCAACCTGCCTGCTTTTATTTCTGGTGCCAGCTGCAAAGGGTCTCCATTGCAGCGTGGATCTTTCTCCCCTTTCGTTTAAGGGGGAGGGGGGCGGCACATCCCTGCAGCGCCGCTCCCGCACCGATGCGCCTTGATCCCGGTTAGGGAGAGAGAGAGAGAGAGAGAGAGAGGCCCCCCCCCCCCCCCCCTTCTCGGCGACGTGGGAGTTTTCTTAAGCACCTACCAAGGGAGCCGGGACCCACTGGGGTTTAAGGTGGACGAGGTGGGTGTCACTCGCCAAGATGCTCACAACTGTTAGAATGCAAGAGGGAGGCACAAAAGCGGCGGGAGTCTTGAGCAGACGAAGTCTTGGGTGCAAACCCGGGGCTCAGACAGCGCACATGGTCAGCCCGGGTATCGGGACTGGCCCTTTGAATTGGCAGGTTCAGCTTCTGGGATGGTCTGAGCTCAGAAGCTAAGCAGGCACAGGCCTGGTCAGTAGTTGGAGGGGAGACTGCCTTGGTACTGTAAGTTTCTGTGAGGGGCACTGGACAAGAGGCGACTTCTCTGCCTTTTGATAGGCAATTAAAGAATTTCTAAATGTAGGATTAGGTGACAATAATGGAACCTTTACATTCTTTCCCCCCTATCGGGTTGTACTTGTCCAATCAGATGACAAAAAACGACTTGCCGGGTCGAGCAGCATCGGTGGGAGATAAAGCATGGCCAACGATTCAGGTCACACTTCAGCCCTGCCAATACTGTTCGACCCTTTGAGCCAGCCCCGCCATTCCCTGTGATCATGGCTGATCATCCACAATCACTACCCTGTTCCTGCCTTGATGAAGGGTTCAGAGCAGCAATTCTTTTTCTCCCTCTGGACGTGCAGAGTTCTGATTGTGTTCTGGCTCCAGATGCCAGCATCTCTATTTCATGTGCCACTTTGGCACGGATCATAGAGAATTAAGCATTTGGTTTGAAAATTATCAACATTTCCGGCGCCCCAGTGGGGAGGTTTGCCTCTCGGATGTGACCAGGATCCTTGCTGGATTTAGTCTGCGGTAGGAAGGGTCCCGACCCGAAATGTCGACAGAATAGTTCTCTCCATGGATGAAGTCTGTCCATGTTATGGTTTGCTCAGTATCCCACCATACTTGCTAATCCTGTGAAGTCTCCCTTCCAAGTACTGACCTGGACTGAGTCCTCTTAGCTCGAGATCCCTGATTCATTGCTCCGTGAAGTGACATTACATATGGCTTCATTTACCATTAATAATTATCGTGAGTAAATAAAGAATTCAGAATTGTTTAAAAAAATTTAGACATACAGCATGGTAACAGGCCCCTTCAGCCCACAAGCCCATACTGCCCATTTACACCCAATTGACCTATACCCCCGGTATGTTTTGAACTGTGGGAAGAAATCCATGCAGACATGTGGAGGATGTACAAACTCCTTACAGACGGCATGGGATTAGAGCCCCGGCCCCGACTGCTGGCACTGTAACAGCGTTGCGCTAACCCATGTCACCCATGGTTTCCGGTCATCTACATAACTGAAATGTACTGTGCAAATGCAGTGGAAGATTAACCCACTGAAGCTTCCTTGATACATAAAGCATAGGAACAACAATTTAAGTACAATTAACGCAGAAGAAGCCACAAAGAGAAAAAGTTATAAAAGGAAGAAATGCATGCATTCACAATGAACCAGCAGGGCCAAAATATCCTGCAGATCAATCTTTTGATGGTCCTGAAGTAGTGTTATGGTTAGGGTAGAATTTGGATGTTCAAGCACCTAAAAGCTGGTCAGGGGGAAGGGAGAAATGATCATGAACTTTGAGGTGCTGGTCTCCAGGTGACTGTACCTTCTGCCTGAAAGGGGCAGCGAGAAGAGAGCACGGCCAGGCTGATGGGGATCCCTTAATGATGTCGGCTGCTTTCTTGAAACAGCGCCTTGTGTAGATATTTTTAATGTGGAGGTGGTGGGGGGGGGGGGGGGGGGAGGGAGGACTTGGCTAGGTCTGCCATTTTCTGCAGTCTACTGTGTTCCTGGGCACACCAAATCATACCACTAGTGAATGGAAATTAGCCAATGGGATTTCTTCTTGGTCAATCTTCCATCCCCCACATCAAATGATCTAACAGAACCCAGCAATCATTCCAATGGAAGGCACACAATTTAATAAATAAGATGCTGGATAATTACTTGTTTTATTCATGCTCAAAACAAAATTAAACTGTATACTTTAGTGGGGTAAACCATCTAGTTGCAGGAAATGCTTCCTTGCTTCCTGTGTAAATGCATGTTTGAAGCAAATATACCCTATTTAAAGACATTTAAATATAAGTATCCCTTGATACAAAAGAAAAGGAGAACCTTAATACTGGAGGTCAACTGGAATGGAGGACAGGATATAACTGAATAGGTTAGTGCAGAAATTATTCCCATTTACAGGCTGTTCCTGGGAACACACACACAGAATCAGATATCCAGAGCTGCTGGGAAGACCACCAATTCGGTTAAAGATGCCCTTCGGTCTGCTTGATTTGCTGGTCTTCCAGCAAATTGAGATGTCAGTGAGAGAATGCTGCTGACCGGCACATTCCAGGCACTGAGGCTTGGAGCAGCCATTGTGAGACCACAGTCTCGAGTCCTTCTAGTACGAGAGCTGAGACGAGAGGGGAAGCCCCTCAAACAATGAGGGTGGCATACGGAACTAGGCTAAGTCCTAGAAAATAAATTATAGGTAAAGAATTCCCGCAGGACCCAGAGTTGTTTCTGTTGGGAAACATAAGGCTTACAATGAACCTGTCCACATTCCAAATCCAATTCGTAATGAGCGCATTGGCAGGGGCCAGGAAGTGCATAGCGGTTACCTGGAAATCCAACTCCTGACTGAGAATTACTTGCTGGAACTTGGAAATGCAAAGCTGTATTCCCCTGGAGAAAAACTTTCAACTTAAGAAAAAAAGTATAACATTTTTTTAAAAATGTGACAAGCATACTTAAATTCCATAGGGGCACAATTATAGCTTTGCCGCCTTACCTTCCCCACCTATCCCTCAACCGGTTGGGGGAGGGGTGTCCAGCCCATCCCAACCAGGAAAAGTCAAGAGAAGAAAACAGTCTGAGCTCTGGCTGCCATGTCATGACAAACCCATAAACTCCTGATATACGACTTTTACCTTTGCTGTGAGAGTCTTGATGTATTTGTGGTTAGTTAAGTGTTAAATGTTGAGGGTGTCGGGGGGGGGGGTGGGGGGGGCAGAAAGAGCTTGAACTCTGCAGAAAACTTTGTATAGAATTGATCATATTGTTAACATTAACACTGATAATGCTGTTTGAGTTTAAATTTGGAAAATTATAAATAAAATATTCAAAATAATGAGGGTGGCATACCTTCTAGAAGGGGCATCAGACATGGCAACGGTGCTACATTATAATTAGAGAATGACTGTAACAATGTACAGCAATGGAATGAATGAATATGACATTAATGATATAGAAACAAAAGTTACAGAACAGTAGAGGCCCTTTGGTCCACCAACTTGTGCCGAACATGTTCCTACCTTGGAAATTACTAGGCTAGCCCTCCATTTTTTTCTAACCTCGACGTACCTCTCCAAAAGCCCACCGCCACCACCGTTGCGTGCATTTACCACTGTGTAAAAAAAATGTACCCGACATCTCCTCTGTACCTACTTCCCAGCACGTTCAACTCGTGCCCTTCTGTGGCAACCATTTCAGCTCTGGCACAAAGCCTTCGACTATCTATATGATCAATGTAGAACATGAATGATTTTCCTTTGTAAATAATTTTATTGCCAATATAAATTAATTTTGTGGGACAAAAATACTGCACAATTATTCCTTGTTCAGTGGCTCTCATCATAAATTTTGAAGTATTTAATATAGAAAACTCCATGAGTGAGATTTTCCCGGCAATTGATGCTGTTCAGCAGGTATCCTTCAATATAAGCCCCTCAGATACCAGCATGAAAAGGATTAATATTTGTGTACATTTTTACAAGTTGCACATTGAAGGACTGCAAAATCACATTCAAAGTCTCGACCTTTTGTGGATGGAGTGAGGGATTATAATACCTGTCGTTAAAGCTTGAAGCAAAGGAGCTCATATGATTCAATGGTTGAAGCCTATTGTTTATTCAAGATTTAATTATTTTTACTGCATATTTATTTTCAGCATTTAGCACCTTTAGTTTGTTACAATTTTTTTTCTTTTGCATACATTTCTTTCTTCTTGAGTACAGTTTACTGATAATTAGAAATTCTGCCTGGCCCACAGGAAAAAGAATCTCAGGGTGGTATGTGATGTCATGTATGCACTCTGGCAATAAATTTGAACTTTGAGATGTAATGAATCAACATAGCACACTGTGGGTTATAATTAAAAGTGACAATGGTCCCAAGAATATTGCGTGAATGCCCATCACCTCTTCTGATTCCACGGTGCATCAGAACACTGCCAGCAGACCAAGAGCACCTCTTCTGAAATTCAGGTTTATTGTCAAGAGTACATACATCACATACAACCCTAAGATTCTTTCTTCTGCTGGTGCGGCAGAATTACCACTAATTGGCAGTGCAAAAACTAAACTGTATACACGCAAACAAATAAATGCGAACAACTGACTGTAGAATACAGAGGGGGGAGAAACAAACATTAAAATGCACATGTAAGAGTCCTTAAATGAGTCTATGACTGACTTTGTTATTGTGGATTCTGATGGTGGAGGGGTAGCAGCTGTTCCGGAACCCGGTGGTGTGAGTCCTGTGGCACCGATACCTCTTTCCTGATGGCAGCAGTGAGAACAGAATATGTGTTGAGTGGTGTGGATCCTTGATGATTGCCACTGCTCCCCGATGGCAGCATCCCCTGGTGATGTTCTTGATGGTGGGGAGGGCTTTGCCTGTGATGTCCTGGGCTGTGTCCACTACCTTCTGTAGGGGTTTACACACAAGGGGCATTGGTGTCCCCAACCAAGACCATGATGCCGTCGTTCAGCACGTCTCCGTAGAAATTTGCCAGGGCTTCTGATGTCATACCAATCCTCTTCAAACTCAGATGTAGAGGTGCTGACGTGCTTTCTTTGCGATGCCATTAGTGTGTTGGGTCCAGGAAAGATTCTCTGAGGTAGTGACCCCCAAGAACTTAAATTTTCTCACTGTCTCCACCTCTGATCCCCAATGATCACTGGATCATACACATCTGGCTTCCCCCCAGTGATCACTGGATCATACACATGTGGATTGTAGAGAAGTTTTAATAAAGCTGAGAAGTAATTTTCTGCTTGTGAATATTGTGTCTTTCACGGTGGAATGTGAATTCTTCATGTTGGCTGAGAAACGTACAAATCAGAAATTATGTTGCATCCTGGTAAATTAATTCAATGAGTTATTGCAGTTGTTCTTGTAGATGACGCACATAGCAACTTCAATGAGCTGGTGGGGTTATTCCCATGGGCTTCTTTGTCCTGCTATTGACCTTCAATCCTGCACAGTTATGTGTCTTGCAGGCAAAATAAACTGAGTCATGAGCTACTTGCTGCAGAATACCCCAAATCTCCACACAACTACAACAAATGCAAAGCTTACCAGCAGGGTATTACCAGAACGGAACTAACTTGGTTAGAAGATGGGCTGACTGGCAGAAGACAGAGTAGGAATAAAGGAAACCTTTTTGGGCCGGATGCCTGTGCAAGTGGTGTTCTGAAGGTCTCAGTGCTGGGTCTGCTGCTTTCCTCGTTGTAGGCTGATGATGTAAATGTGACTTTCTGGCCAAATTTGCGGATCATACTAAGATAGGTGGAGGAGCAGGTAGGGTTGCGAATGAGGGACTTAGGCAGTCTGGTAGAATGGGGAAAGAGGTGCCAGATGGAATAGTATGGCAAAATGTACAGTCATGTATTTTGGTAGCAGGAATAAAGGTGTTGTAGACTATTTCCTAAATAGGGAAAAAATTCAAGTGGAAAGAATTATGGGGCTTCTGTTGTAGTAAGTCTTTTTCTTTGGCTTGGCTTCGCGGACGAAGATTTATGGAGGGGGTAAGTAGGCTACCAAATAAAATCAATGCTTTAACAGATTAAGCTGTCCACAGCTGCAGAGCATGCTATGACTAGAATGAGGATGGGAGTATGAAACAAGAGATAAGGCATATTGGAATGTGGTTGGAAAGGTTACTGGATGGTACTTCACAGGACAGGAGTAGCAAAAACATTAGACTGCCAATTAGTGAAAAACATGTAAATCTGCACGTACGCACTGGTTTAAAGGACTATGTACGTTGTACGAGGATGCTGTGTACTCTGAGTGGGGCTCAGTGCAGAGAACGAGTTACATTATTTACTTTTTCCTGTTTCCCCTCACTCCCGCTAATGTAATGGTTCTGCTGTTTCATTACAGCGCGAGTCGACTTTAACACAAAAATTGAGGGTCCAAATGGACTTCAGGGTTCTCATGCAGGATTCCCTAAAGGTTCATTTCCATGTCAAATTGCTAGTAATGGAATGTTAGCATTCATTTTGAGAGGACTAGAATATAAAAGCAAGGATGTAATGCTGAGACTTTATAAGACATTGGTCAGGCCACATGGAGTATTATGAGCAGTTTTTAATTTAAAAAAATTAATTTAGACATACAGCAAGGTAACAGCCTATTTTGGCCCACAAGTCCATGCTGCCAAATTTACACCCCATTAACCCACATCCCTGATATGTTTTGAATGGTGGGAGGAAATTGGAGGCCCCAGAGAAAGCCCATGCATGGGGAGAACATACAAATTTCTTACAGTCAGTGCGGGACATCAAATAGAGTCCAGACCCGATCGCTGGCACTATAAAGGTGTTGAACTGTAAAGGCATTGCACTAACTGCTACACCAGTGGTTCTCAATCTTTTTCTTTCCATTCACATACCAAGTAATCCCTATACCATAAGTGTTCTGTGATTAGTAAGGGATTGTTTAAAGTGGTAATGAGTGGGAAGTGAAGGTTGAGAATCACTGCTCTAGACCAAATTGTTACTGAAATATTTTCCTTTGGAATTATGAAACCACGCACACAACGAGTCAATGAGGTATAATTAAAAGTGATTTTCAAACTTTTTCTTTCCATCCACATACCATCTTGAGCAATCCCTTACTAATCACAGAGGACTAATGGCACAGGGAATACTTAAAGTAATATGTGAGTGGAAAGAAAACAGTTGAGAACCACTGTGCTTCACCAACCTTGGGCCTCACATTTAAGGATTGGTGCACTGGTATTAGAGAGGGTCCAGTAGAGGTTTACAAAAATGGCCCCACGGATGAGAGGGTTAATGTGCGAGGAGCATTTCAAGATTCAATTTATTATTATAGTAATAAAAGTGTCACATTACATGAAATTTCTTTTTGCCTGCTGCAAGACAAGACAGATTTGCCACCAGTAGGCATTGCCTAAGTGCCTCTTATAGTCTTAAATTCAAACTTACAGACAGAGACTAAAGCAGAGTCCCCCCAGAGTCACTGAGTGTCTGTAGATTCACCTCCAGCTCTTCCTCAGCCACACTGAATCAATCCAAACCATTGGCAACCCGAGCTCCAGATCTGAACCTCCGACAGTCAGGTCCCTTCAGCACCTCCTCTCATCCCGGTTCTGATACCTGGCATCCCTCCAGCCAGTTTGACTCAGTCTGCACCAGTCCGCAGCATGGCACGAGTCTTCCAACATCAGTCGTCAGCAGCCCACAGCTTCCTCGCCCCGGGTCGCCAGCAGCCCACCACATGCGTGGGTCTTTCAGCCGCAGAGCCCCCTCACTGGTCTGCCGCCATAGGTCACCTCCTCTGCTTCTTCTTCTCTGATGGGGGGAGGGGGTGGGTGTTGTGATCTTTCCATCCTCTGGTGCCCTGCTCCAGTCCTCTGCTTCCCAGGGTCTGCAGCCCCTCGTGACTGCTGCCGATTAATAGGCACTGCCATCTTGGGCGCATTCCTGCGGTCATGGGATTTGATGGACCTGGGCCTGTACTCCCTGGAGTTTAGAAAGATGAGGGGGGTTTCTCATTTAAACTTGCCGAACATTGAAAGGGCTGGATGGGGGGGGGGGGGCACGGAGAAAATGTTTCCAGTAGTGGGAGAGTCTAGCGTAGCCTCATAATAAAACGACAATGCTGTAGCACGGGGAGTGATTTTCTTTGCAAGAGGGCAGTGAATCTGTGGAATTCAATGCCATAGACAGCTGGGGAGGTCAGGTCACTGGGTGTATTTAAAGCAGAGGTTGATACTCTGCCCTGGAATGGTGGAGAAGACTTGATGGGCTGAATGGCCTAATGCTGCTCTTGCGTTTTAAGGTTTTATTCAGAATTCAATGAAACCAAATGAGCAATTTCACGGTGCTGATTTTGACATTTCGTTAGTGCCAATCCAAGAACGGTGTTCTCCTTAATTCCATTCAAACTCCAAAAAGGGTCTCTGCCAATCTCTCCAGGTTATTATCAATGATGTGCATATTCCATTCAGTTCTTCATTGTCGACTGGCGTTCAAGCATCAGAGGGGATGATGGTGTGGAAAATAAGTGATTCGTGCAGATGGGTGCAAAGTAGTCCAAAGGTCCAGTTTCTGCTCTGAATAATCAATGGAGGTCACATTCTCAGATCATCACGCCAGGATTGATCCACAAGACAAATAAACTATCATCAACCAAGCAGGGTCTGGTTTACACTGTGAACCATCCATGGGAATAATGCCTTCTACACCCTCCGTGGAAATAGTTTTGCACTCCTTGCCCTATCCTGTGGGTACGTGACTCGGGTCAAGGGAAGTTGGTGTTTCGTCAGTCAACAGCTGGTGCACTCTACCATTGGTTGGTGGTGCGGGGGGTGGTGGTCACTGGGAGGCAAGACTCACCACGGTATCATCATAGAACCATAACTTGTATTTGAAAAGTTGTTGGGATAGGCAAGACATTAAGAGACATTGCAGGCAGGTGGCATTAACATAGAAATACCGAATATGCCAGTGTACTGAGTAATCTTCTAAACTTAAAAATGTCCCTGCAAAATCAGGGGTCATCTTATATGCCAAATATTAAACAGAACCTTGACAGTGAAGTCTCAACACCACTGCCATTATCCCCCTTCCCCTCCATATCCTAATTGGCTCAGATTCACATGTCCCAGTCAGACCCTAGTGCAGTGGATCTCAACTTTTGTTTCCACTCACATATCACCTTAAGTAATCCCTTACTAAGCAGAGCACCTAGAGCATCCTATGAAGAGGAAAAAGTCCTGGGTGTCCACATCTCTGAGGATCTATCCTGGAGCCCCCATGTCGATGCAATCACAAAGAAGGCTCGCCAGCGGCTATACTTTGTGAGGTGTTTGAGATTACGTCACCGAAGATTCTTGAAAACTTCCTCAGGTGTACCATGGAGAGCATTCTGGCTGGTTGCATCACTGTCTGATACAGAGGTGCCAACGCGCAGGACAAGAATAAATTCCAGAGGGTGGTGAGCTCAGCCTGCATCACAGGGACCAGACTTCTCTCCATCGAAGACATCAACAAGAGGTGGTGTCTTAAGAAAGCAGGGACTCCCCACCCGCAACTCCCAGGCCATGCGCTCTTCACTCTGCTACCATCAGGATAAAGGTCCAGGAGCCTAAAGATGAGGGCTCAGCAACACAAGGACAGCTTCTTCCCCTTTGCCATCAGATTTCTGAATGAATAATGAACCACAGGCACTGCCTCACTTTTGACTTTTTGTGCAGGATTTTTATTTGTTTTGTTGTAAGGTGGTTTATATGAATGTTTGGACTGTGATGCTGCAACACAACAAACTTTGTGACTTGTTCGGATTCTGATTAGCACAGATGTATGACTGTGCAAATATTACAGGCTTCAGTCCTCATTTTATATCTGGACTTGGAAGACATGCTTTACCATTTAATCCATTTACAATAACTCCACTCATTCTAAACTATTTATCTTTATCGAATTTTATAGCTCTATTTATTCTGAAGCTTTTAATTTCATCCCATTGTCTCCTGAGAAGTTTTAATGGTGTTAGTGTAGTACATATGGATCATGTAATTCAACCACTTACGTTTTCTGTAGTGGTAAAAGCATGATAAAAGCTAAAGCTAAATTAAAAAAAAAAATCAGAATTATATTTGTCAGCCCTGTGCATTGCACTTGTCAATCCGAGGGACAATCGACAAGCAAAATGAAGTGCTCCCCTAACACCCTAATCAATCAACGTGAATCAAATTGTTCAATGTCATCCATTCACATGGCTGCAAGGAAATGTGCTGGTGGTTTCCAGCACTTTTGTCTTGCGTTAATCGTTTATTTACTTTAAGCTTTTCAATACTTTCTGCTCTTGTCCACCCGAACTTGCCTTCCCTCTTTATAAAACATTGTGACCTATATTACCACATGGATTTACACTAGTAATGTCTCCAATAACAACCCAACCCCATGTGCCTATTAATAGCTATATTGTCTTACCATTATTTCCACACTTGTTCAACATCCCAATTTGCTTTTATACCATTTATCACCACACAAAAAAAAATAACGTAACATACTCCTGGCACATCAACACTATTTGATGATAACTACTCGATGCATTTAACAGGTGCTGTTAAGGCTACCTTACACAGTCCCCTCTCCAAGTGGCAGCAGTCAACAACAATGACTATGTGTACCAATTTTGTTAGCAGTTTAAACAGCACACAGAGGAGTTGGAAAATAAAGTTGCAAAGCCGAAAGTGACCCTGACCGTACCAAGTTGTTTCTGGAGGGGGTCTCTGCAGAGAGAAAAATCAGGAAATCCATTGATCAGCATCCCCACAGGAAGCAGTACGTAGCCACTGTAGTTCAAATTCAAACTATTTTGGAAGTAGAATGGGCCAAGCACCTTGGGCTCTTTCAAGCCATAGAATTAAAGCTCTCTTGCTAAAACTGCTGTACAGATGTATGGGCATTGGTCTTCACACACAACTCTGGCTTGTAATCGACAACAAAAGCTGGAACAGGTGGTTGCAATGCAGCAATTTATTTGGAAGTTAAATCCCACAGTTGCTAGCTTGCATTATTTTTCACATGGCAAACATCTTTTGGCATATGATGCAGATCCAGCAATAGTTTAGAAATTCTATACACCTTACACTTTTTTTTAATATAACGAAGTGCAAATACCGTAGCCACCAGCTGTACCCAATGAAATCTGGCTTAAAAGCATATGTGGCCACTAGCACTGATTGAAAAACTTCATAAATATTCATGAAACACTTATTTCTCAGCGGACTTAAGAGCATTATTTCATACATCTCTGCTTTCAACAACCTGCAAAATATTTTTTAAACAGTGAATGTTGTTTTCTCATGCCTTTCAGGTGTGCAAAGCATGAGGAATGTCGAAACCCATACAACAGAAGAGTTCTGTACATTCAAGTCTTTAATCATCGACTAAGTTTGGGGGGGGGAAAAAAACAATTACCCATTATGTACTCTGGTTTTGCAATTTTACAGTTTGTAAGTTAGGAATATTTTAAATAGTTTCACTTTTTTTGCAGTTCTAACTTGAGAATTTATAAAAATACATTTTTTTCTCTTGCAGAATTATATAGTTTGATTTATTCATAATTACAAATGTGTCTAGGTATTCTTAAACCCAACATTTTATCACTTACACCATCTCTGAGAACGAGAAGCGTGTAATTTTTTTTAAAAACGAAGAAAAATCTTACAGGTCTTGTGCCTTATTGCACAAGATAAAAGTCACATCACGTTCATGCTGTCATAAAAATTCATGTTGATATTAGAGTTTCGTTTGTGGCACTTTTTTCACTAGTTTCCACTGAAAGCTCGCTTCTAATCTACAAAAATAACAAGAGTCTAGTAAATAAACATCCAGTTTTACAGGTAGAACATTGGCTTAAAGTACACTCTAGTACCATTTTTCTGTTTGGTCTCGATACAGGCTTATGGAAAATTGTTAACAATAGAAAAAAATATTGGTTTAATTTATGCCCACTCCTTTAGAATGTCTTCCAAGTTTTATACTTCCAAGAAATGTTGACCTCTCATTTAAACTTTCAGTTCATCAAGAGGCAAGCAACATTAAAGTCCTGGCTAAATATAGATGACAAGATGATTGATGTAAAATCATTCAGGCCATTTTGAAGTGGCAATGTGTGATTTGTTGGTTATATACAGTACAACACCGATTATCCAAAATTGGTTTCTCCAAAATCCTCATTTATCCAATTTTTAAAACATTTGAGGATATCTGAAACAATAAGAAATCCCCATTTATCCAAAAAAAAAATCTGTGGAGCCAAACTGATCTCACAGCTTGAAAAAAAATTCACTTGACATGAAGTTAAAACAATTGTCCTTGTTTCAGGCAACTCCCTCCCCTCTCTCCTTCCATTTCTTCTCAACTTTCCCTTACTGACCCTCTCAAACTGCGTGCCCCTGTTTCACAGGCACAAGCGGACGGAAGAAACCCTGGTCATCGAGGAGAGCGGCCTACCGGGCAGGAGCGGGACCCTGCGGCTCAGTGGTATTCCTTCCACTCCCCTCCACACAGCAGAGCTCCTGACTCCGAACCCTCCCCTTGGCCTACTATCGGGCACACACACAAGACTCCCCGATGTGTGTGTGTGCTATAGGCTTTGGGGAGAATTTGGAGTCTGGACTCGGGAGCTCCGTTGACCGGTGAGACAGGAGCCTGCCAAGTTGCCAGGGAGTGTTCCACCAGCCCAGGAAGCCTCCCAGAGGTGAGGGATTTTTTTGGTAAGAAATGAACATTATTTTAATGCTTAAAAAGCCATCCCTTGTTGTTTGTTGTTGTTTAAACATTGATACAAGTGATTTGCTGTTGGTACTGAGCTGTTGTTAAAAATTGTCCAGTTCTCCAAAAAAAATTTATCTGACAAAGGCACGGTCGCCACCATTTCAGATAATCAAAGTTATACTGTACATGAATCCATACTAAGGATTCAGTCTATTTGACTGAAATGCAGATATATTGTCTCAAGTCCACGGCGTGCATGAAAACAGCAGTAATTAGTCCGTACCAGTCTCATGCAACAATATCTCCACTACCGTTGCCTGCCTGCAAACCACTTCCCTGTGCCTGAGTAGATGCATATTCCACATCTGATTCTTTAACGAAGTTCACGGCATCACCACTCACATTGATAAGGCACTGCGCCTGGTAGGAGACAAAGCAAATTCAGCTGTATTAAATATATAATTTTCATGCAACTATAATTGGAGGCTTTTCAAATGCAAATTATATAAAAATGAGCGTCAAAAATAGAGGCCGGACTGAAAAGAGTTGCCTGGCCTTCAGTGGTGTATGGATTGAATTTGCTCCTCCTCTAATGCTCATTAAAACCCATCAATTTGACTGCAGCAACAGTAGGGGTTTCAGCCCACTGCAGCATTCAGTTAGACTATGGTCAATGCCAACATACCAAGGGACCCACTCTCTTCTCCCCCTCCCATCGGGAAGAAGGCACAAGAATTTGAAACAGCTCATCAACAGGCACAAAGACAAGTTTCTGCCCCACAGACGTCAGGACCCTGTATGTACCCCTCTATTGTTGTCCTTACTTTGGACAAACTGGGTTTTTTTTTCATTGCAATCATGCTTTGTTCGACTTTATACAGCTGTAGGAATATTTTTCTTGCTCGACTGCTTGTGGAAGAATCCTTCTCACAGCAGCAGGTAGAATCTGACAGAGAAACTGGAGCTAAGCTAAACTTTAACTTCATTTACCATACTTCGATATGCCTTGATACCCCTGCCTACAAAAAAATGAGCAGTCTCAGTCATGAGATTTTCAATTCCTCCCAAGCCTCAACACGTTTTTGGAGAATGATCCAGATATCCAATCCCTTTGCTTTTTTTTTTAAATTAAGACCCCTGCCTACTTTTTTCTCATACCTTGACAAAGGGAACAGGCCCAAAAAGTTGGTTATATCCCTTTGCTTCTTAATGGATACTGTGTGACCTGCTGAATTTCTCCAGCAGTTATTGCTTTACAATCGGAGCATCTGCTTAAGTCCTTTTGTTACAGAGTTCTGTGTTGTGTGGTTGTATTGAAAAGTGGCAGTTTGCCTTAGAGAGCCAAGGTGAAGTTGGACTGCTGAGAGAGTGGGAGACGGACTGAGCACGTGCAGAAAATGATCTAAAAATTTCTTGACTTGGACGATAAACCACCACGGGGTGGTGCTGTGGAGTAGAAGGAGGCCCAGAGCATGAGTCATGGTCTGGAGGACAGTTTAGAATGTTGGGCATTTCAAAAAGGATGAACATTCTGAAGCCAGCCAGAGGGATCCGGACCAAGCCAGTGGTTCCTCTCACTGCAAGCAACACAAGACAACTTTGAATTTTGTGCTCTTTCTCTCAAAGATCTTTTGGCTTCAGTTTACCCAACAAACTGAATTTTGTTTATGATCTTTGCTTTGGATGAGATCTAAGTTTTGTCTTTGTTTTCTGTCTAAGTTTTTCTGCGTTTAGTTGGAAATATAACTTAGACTTTAAATTGCATATGTTATATTTAGGCTGGAGAATCTATTAGTTTTACACTGTTATAGAAATTTGCATAGTAACCAGTGGGAATTGTTATAAAAGGGGGAATTTTGAATTAAAGTTTTGAAGGTCAATTTTTGTTAATAAAGTAATTGTTCATCTTTACCCCTGTGTGATATGCCCTCTTTGTGGTTGCTGGTTTGATCTTGTAACACTTTGTATAAAGTGCTCTCTTCCAAACCATGAATGGCTTAACCACAATTTTAAAGGCATACTGCAATCCTCAGGACCTCCACAACAGAAGAGAAATTCTGAAATTATTGAGTCATTAGATTGGTCCTTAACTTTTCTGTAGGTTAGGTTCTGTAACTGTATTCCCATAAATTAATTGTTTTAAGCCCTGGGAACTGGTGCTTTCTTCTCATTTGCATCAGGACTGGCCACTTGGCCTGTTATTTTGCTTCTCCCTCTCTAGATTCCGGCCTACATTATTTCACTCCATCATCCCTCTGTTTTGCTACTTTTTCGCTACTGACAAACATCTGTGATCAAACATCTTGGACCTGAAACTTAACTAATTTTTCTTTCCACAGATACTGCCTGACAGTTAGAAAGGAGTGGTTTTTAAAAAATATAAATTCGAAGTGTGAGCGTGATGCAAGAATGACAGTGTGCAAGAACAAGAGAGAAATAAGAGGTGCACATACCTATTTTGGCAGACAAGGAGGATCGCATGTCTGGGAAGGATTTCTCGCCAAAGTAGCTTTGGCATTCTGGTTATTGGGAGGTGGGATGACCTTGTCATTTGACATTAAAACTGCAGGTTGTAGCAGATTCGACAGCACCAGTGGGTGGAGTGTAAACTTGAGGCAGGGGTAGTTGAAGGATATAATTTATAGGATGCCAGAGAAAGGAACTAGCTATTGGAGGTGTGAGCTGAGGAGGTGGGTGGTAGCTATTACGACAAATGGTCTTGTAGATTGTTAGGTTGGGAGTTAAGTTGGACAGCGTTAGCGATCTCTGGAAAGATGCAGAGATCCAGGTCGAGGGGAGTCACGATCCCAGTGCTTGCCTGAAATGTGCTCACGCAGGTCTTCTTATTCTACACAGAAGGATCCTTCACAGACGTGGTGATATCCAGCATGAGTGGTCTGTGAGCCAGGCAGGCAGAGCTGAAGGACAAAGCCAGAGTGTAGTGGACACTCCGACCTTTTGTTCCTGGCGTATTATTTCATAAGGCAGCTGGACCTGGAACAAAAGTTCTGGACTTTGCACAACCTGTGTGAAGTCACTTATTTTTATTTTATTCCTTGTTGAAAATGGATCATGTAGTGTGCTGAAATACACGGCACTATGTGAGCCAAATTTTAAGACCAGAATGCCCATCACCTTTTGAGGGCGATTAGCAGTCATCAAAATGTGCTTAATCAATCATGACTACATCAGTGTAGCCATTGCATAATTACAATTAAAAAATTCTTAGATTAAAACGAGCAAATAGTTATTCCAGAGACAAGTACAAACCTGATTTTTGTTGGGATTCTCCATAAACACACACTGTTTCATTATGTAAGACACGACTGCATTTCCGCCCAGAGCAGCAACATGGGCACGTACCATAGCAAAAACCTCAGCAATGAAAGCATGAAGGAACCCGCTAACTCCTCCTTCCTAAGGAAAAAAAATGAAAATTTTTAAAAAAATCAACATTATTGTCACATGTTGTTGCTTCTTTCAGACTCGCCACTTATACAGTGTCCTGGAGCATGGAGTTTGAAACAATGTTCTCAGACAAGGAGTTCAACACTGCAATTCTTAAGAATGTTCACACTTCAAATATAGAAAGCTGATTTCATGCTTCTTCACAGCAAATTGGATGTCCTTTATCTCCAGAAAAACACACACAAAAAAATACAGCTGTTGGAAACCCAGCTTCTTCCTCCCATTTCTTTCTTTCTTGATATGCTTCATATCACCCCTTCCAACTTGGGTCTCGAATTTGACTGGCCATTTCTACCCATTGATGCTGAATTCCTCCATATTTTCTTTGTTTGCCTTGTTTAAAATTACCTCGATTTTAGACAATGTTTGTACATGAAAGAAATGGGTCTTACTTGGCTTAATGCAACTTCCCTCGTGAATCCCAGAGGTAATGGGAATCATTCCACCTTGCTTGACATTTCTTCTAGGTATTGTAATTGGAGAACTTCCCATAATACACCTGAGACATTGTTATCCAAGTCAATTGTGCACTTGGCAGCAATCCTGAAGCTCCTCTACTGCAGTGAAAACATTGCAAACAGCCAGCCTTGCATATGGTTGCCTTCAGGTTTTACTCAGTGGAGCCTTTCTTGTCTCCAGGTCAGAAGACTGAGAGCTCAAATCCCAGTCAAAGGAAATGAAATAAAGATCATGGATGATATTCAAATGCAGTACTGAAGGAATGCTATATACCCAGAGGAACTGTCAATGCCAAAGCAACAGTAAACTCCAGGCCCATCTGTTTTCTTAAAGGATGTACAAACCCACATAATACTACTGGAAGTGCGGCAAGGTAGCTCCAACTGCCTTCACATTCAATTAGTATCATTATCACATTATTGCTTATACTTTGGGGAGTGTGCAAGTTGGTTGATGTGAAATTTCCTACTTCACAACATGTAACTGTACTTCAATCACCAATTACATTGGCTGTAGATTGAACTGTAGCTTGGCCAAAGTCGATGAAAACATTTTTTAGACACCAGGCTGCAAAGAGCCTTCAAAATCTACTTGACAAGTGACCCTGGCGTAATCAGCCACACATTTGAGCTGCAGGGTTCCAAAATGAGAACATTTAATTTCAAAACTCATTTCATGCAGAGGTGAATTTACCCATTGCCTCCAAGGTTAATGCCATCAAAGTCATTACTTTGAAGTTCACACCACATTCCCATATCTTGCAAAAACACTGACGAGTGATAGAGGCATAAATTGGAAGCATTCTTTATTTCTGTGCTGAAATGGCCTTGTTTCTCTCAACCCTTCACTCTGCCTCTTCCTCAAAACACATATCTTCAGCTTAACTTTCAGTCATGTCTGCTATTTCTTTAAAAAAAAATTTGGTCTGATCCCACTGGAATTTCCTTTTACATGGCCGACATATGTGAACATTATTGATGTTGGCAGCTGGCAGGCAAAAAGGATCCACATAACTGGGAGAGTGTAAAATGAACAATTTGAGAAAAACTATGTTCATGCCAGCGAATGTCCCTTATAAATAGAGCAGAAAATTTGGTCCTTGATTTCTGCCAATATTGCCTTTCTCCCATCCTGTTACATCATCTCATTAAAGTTGCCCTGGACAAAGTTAAATAGCAACTTTCTTTAGGTTCAAAGATGGAAATGTTTGAGATCAAGGGACCTTTATTATAGTAAAAAGACAATGTTGGAGAAATTCAGCAGGTCAAACAGCATTTTATATAGTGAAGATACATAACCAATATTTCAGGCTTCAGCTCTTCAAGGCTTCAAATTACTTCAACCATGGTATTTGCAGACTTGCGTGCTTTATTTTTGACCTTTATCACAGCACTATCTACATCTGTGGTTCTCAACCTTTTTCTTTTCCATCACATACCACTTTAAGTAATTCTTCTGCCCCAAGTGCTCTGCGATTAGTAAAGGATTGCTTAAGGTGGTATGTGGTTGGAAAGAAAAAGTTTGAATCGTACCTCATTGACTCGTTATGTGCAGGGTTTCAGAACTCCAAAGGAAATGGGCCAATGACCATTTTTCTCAAGCAAAATATTTCTGTAACAATTGGGTCTAGAGCAGTGATTCTCAACCTTTCCTTCCCACTCACAGATCACCTTAAGCAATCCTTTACTAATCACACAGCACCAATGGCATAGGGATCACATAAAGTGGTATGTGAGTGGAAAGAATAAGATTGAGAACCACATCCATAATTTATTCATTTACATTCATCTATCTGCCCATCTGGGGCCAAGTCAGGAGTCCATCAGGAGTCATATCCAACGGCCCCATACAGGTTTAAATCAGGACGCCACAGGAGCTCTGTGGTTAGTAGGGAATTACCTACGGTAGTACGTGAGTGAAAAAAAGGTTAAGAACCACTGATTTAAATGGCCTGTAAAATGGAGCACCAATAGTTTTCTCCTTGCAGCCTTCCAGCAAAAGGTATACCTGAAGCCAAATAATAACCACATTTCAAAACAGTTAGTTTAGCTCTAAACCCAGTGGTTTTTAGTTACTTACTTAGGGAGGTCATGCTGGTTACAAATGGAGCAATCCCATTCATGTTCCACGTAGCTCTGCAGCTTGTTCTCGCCTTCTGTCAACTCCCCTCTGATTTTTTTTTAATGCTTCCATTTACCTACACCAACGGGCAACTTACAGAAGCCAACTCAGTTGGAAGGAACCCAGAGACCATTGAGGAGACTCTGCAAATTTACACATGGAGAGCACCCAAGGGCAGAAGTGAACCAAGGTCCCGTGGCTCAGATCCAGGCAAGCTCTTCCAACAGGCAGGGAAACATAAGAGATTCTGCTTCCACTGTCATTTGAGGATGACAGTTCCAAAGACTCTCTGAGAGGAATATTTTTTTCTTAGTTTTAAATAAACAGTGACCTACAATTCAAGAATTCCCTACAAGAAGAAACATTCATTCCTTATCCGGAGTCAAGATTCAAGGATATTGTACCTCCTCCTGCTCTTCTAAACTCAAGTCGATAAGCCTACTTTGACCAAGCTTCTTTTTGCATGACAACATGCCCATTCCAGGTAATAGTCGATTTTACCTTCTCTGATTTTCCCCCAATGCATTAATATGATTCTTTCATAGGAATCCAACACTACACAATAATCCAGCTCAAATCTCAGAAATCCCGGCAAAGCTCACACATAACAACACCACCAATGTATTCAATTCCACTTTCAATAAACAATAAATAGCTTATAATTACTTGTTATACCTGCATACTTAACACTTGCCAATTTTGCATTGGATATACAAATAATTGAATCTAAAAATGGGGGAGAAAAAGAGAGGAAGCCAGAATTGGAAGGGGGGGGGGTGGAAAAGAGGTCGCGGGGAGGGGAAGGGGGTCCAGCGAGGAGAGGGGAAGGGCGTCCAGCGAGGAGAGGGGAAGGGGGTCCAGCGAGGAGAGGGGAAGGGGGTCCATCGAGGAGAGGGGAAGGGGGTCCAGCGAGGAGAGGGGAAGGGGGTCCAGCGAGGAGAGGGGAAGGGGGTCCAGCGAGGAGAGGGGAAGGGGGCCCAGCGAGGAGAGGGGAAGGGGGCCCAGCAAGGAGAGGGGAAGGGGGCCCAGCGAAGAGAGGGGAAGGGGGTCCAGCGAGGAGAGGGGAAGGGGGTCCAGCGAGGAGAGGGGAAGGGGGTCCAGCGAGGAGAGGGGAAGGGGGTCCAGCGAGGAGAGGGGAAGGGGGTCCAGCGAGGAGAGGGGAAGGGGGTCCAGCGAGGAGAGGGGAAGGAGGTCCAGCGAGGAGAGGGGAAGGAGGTCCAGCGAGGAGAGGGGAAGGGGGTCCAGCGAGGAGAGGGGAAGGGGGTCCAGCGAGGAGAGGGGAAGGGGGTCCAGCGAGGAGAGGGGAAGGGGGTCCAGCGAGGAGAGGGGAAGGGGGTCCAGCGAGGAGAGGGGAAGGGGGTCCAGCGAGGAGAGGGGAAGGGGTCCAGCGAGGAGAGGGGAAGGGGTCCAGCGAGGAGAGGGGAAGGGGTCCAGCGAGGAGAGGGGAAGGGGTCCAGCGAGGAGAGGGGAAGGGGTCCAGCGAGGAGAGGAGAAGGGGTCCAGCGAGGAGAGGGGAAGGGGTCCAGCGAGGAGAGGGGAAGGGGTCCAGCGAGGAGAGGGGAAGGGGTCCAGCGAGGAGAGGGGAAGGGGTCCAGCGAGGAGAGGGGAAGGGGTCCAGCGAGGAGAGGGGAAGGGGTCCAGCGAGGAGAGGGGAAGGGGGTCCAGCGAGGAGAGGGGAAGGGGGTCCAGCGAGGAGAGGGGAAGGGGGTCCAGCGAGGAGAGGGGAAGGGGGTCCAGCGAGGAGAGGGGAAGGGGGTCCAGCGAGGAGAGGGGAAGGGGTCGAGCGAGGAGTGGCGAAGGGGGTCGAGCGAGGAGAGGGGAAAGGGGTCCAGAGAGGAAAGGGGAAAGGGGTCCAGCGAGGAGAGGGGAAGGGGGTCCAGCGAGGAGAGGGGAAGGGGGTCCAGCGAGGAGAGGGGAAGGGGGTCCAGCGAGGAGAGGGGAAGGGGGTCCAGCGAGGAGAGGGGAAGGGGGTCCAGCGAGGAGAGGGGAAAGGGGTCCAGAGAGGAGAGGGGAAGGGGGTCCAGCGAGGAGAGGGGAAGGGGGTCCAGCGAGGAGAGGGGAAGGGGGTCCAGCGAGGAGAGGGGAAGGGGGTCCAGCGAGGAGAGGGGAAGGGGGTCCAGCGAGGAGAGGGGAAGGGGGTCCAGCGAGGAGAGGGGAAGGGCGTCCAGCGAGGTGAGGGGAAGGGGGTCCAGCGAGGTGAGGAGAAGGGGGTCCAGCGAGGAGAGGGGAAGGGGGACCAGCGAGGAGAGGGGAAGGGGGTCCAGCGAGGAGAGGGGAAGGGGGTCCAGCGAGGAGAGGGGAAGGGGGTCAGGCGAGGAGAGGGGAAGGGGGTCCAGCGAGGAGAGGGGAAGGGGGTCCAGCGAGGAGAGGGGAAGGGGGTCCAGCGAGGAGAGGGGAAGGGGGTCCAGCGAGGAGAGGGGAAGGGGGTCCAGCGAGGAGAGGGGAAGGGGGTCCAGCGAGGAGAGGGGAAGGGGGTCCAGCGAGGAGAGGGGAAGGGGGTCCAGCGAGGAGAGGGGAAGGGGGTCCAGCGAGGAGAGGGGAAGGGGGTCCAGCGAGGAGAGGGGAAGGGGGTCCAGCGAGGAGAGGGGAAGGGGGTCCAGCGAGGAGAGGGGAAGGGGGTCCAGCGAGGAGAGGGGAAGGGGGTCCAGCGAGGAGAGGGGAAGGGGGTCCAGCGAGGAGAGGGGAAGGGGGTCCAGCGAGGAGAGGGGAAGGGGTCCAGCGAGGAGAGGGGAAGGGGTCCAGCGAGGAGAGGGGAAGGGGTCCAGCGAGGAGAGGGGAAGGGGTCCAGCGAGGAGAGGGGAAGGGGTCCAGCGAGGAGAGGGGAAGGGGTCCAGCGAGGAGAGGGGAAGGGGTCCAGCGAGGAGAGGGGAAGGGGTCCAGCGAGGAGAGGGGAAGGGGGTCCAGCGAGGAGAGGGGAAGGGGGTCCAGCGAGGAGAGGGGAAGGGGGTCCAGCGAGGAGAGGGGAAGGGGTTCGAGCGAGGAGAGGCGAAGGGGGTCGAGCGAGGAGTGGCGAAGGGGGTCGAGCGAGGAGTGGGGAAGGGGGTTCAGCAAGGAGAGGGGAAGTGGGTCGAGCGTGGAGAGGGGAAAGGGGTCGAGCGAGGAGAGGGGAAAGGGGTCGAGCGAGGAGAGAGGAAAGGGGTCGAGCGAGAAGAGGGGAAAGGGGTGCAGCGAGGAGAGAGGTAAAGGGTCGAGCGAGGAGAGGGGAAAAGGGTCGAGCGAGGAGAGGGGAAAGGGGTCGAGCGAGGAGAGGGGAAAGGGGTCGAGCGAGGAGAGGGGAAAGGGGTCGAGCGAGGAGAGGGTAAGGGGTCGAGCGAGGAGAGGGGAAGGGGTCGAGCGAGGAGAGGGGAAAGGGGTCGAGCGAGGAGAGGGGAAAGGGGTCGAGCGAGGAGAGGGGAAAGGGGGCGAGCGAGGAGAGGGGAAAGGGGTCGAGCGAGGAGAGCGGAAAGGGGTCGAGCGAGGAGAGCGGAAAGGGGTCGAGCGAGGAGAGCGGAAAGGGGTCGAGCGAGGAGAGCGGAAAGGGGTCGAGCGAGGAGAGCGGAAAGGGGTCGAGCGAGGAGAGCGGAAAGGGGTCGAGCGAGGAGAGCGGAAAGGGGTCGAGCGAGGAGCGGGGAAAGCGTTCGAGCGAGGAGAGGGTAAAGAGGTCAAGCGAGGAGAGCGGAAAGAGGTCAAGCGAGTAGAGCGGAAAGATGTCAAGCGAGTAGAGCGGAAAGATGTCAAGCGAGTAGAGCGGAAAGAGTTCAAGCGAGTAGAGCGGAAAGAGGCCAAGCGAGTAGAGCGGAAAGAGGTCAAGCGAGGCGAGGGGAAAGAGGTTATGAGTGGATGTGAAGGGTGTGAGAGGTGGATGCAGAGACAGTTGTTCTATCTGAAAGCATTTTTAATTTCTTCAAACATTCTACATCAAATTACCAATGAGCAACATTATCTAATTTTTCAAATATTAGTTTGTGGCTTGCGCATGATTTTGTGTTTCAAGAACCACTGCATCCTGTAAATCTTTCCATATACTACAGAAAATTTCAGCTCCATAGGTAATTGACCACTGGCTAAAAAATGGCTGTTGCATTTGGCCTTGCATGTATCAGTCACTTCATCTAAATCAACTAGTACAATAAAGATCTTGCCTTAATGCAACATGTGAAAGCAGAAATTATAGAAGGGTGTTGTATTCTTTCCCCATCAGTATCTTATATAAAAAAGAATACAAGTTATTTCCAATCAAAAGAAATCAACAGTAAAGATTGTCTCAAGCAGTAGTGTTATTCGCTTTTAAATATTATTAATTTGGAGATTATAGCATGGCAGCAGGCCCTTCCGACCACAAGCCCGTGCTGGCTGAATACACCCATGTGACCAATTAACCTACTAAACCTGCATATCTTTGGAATGTGGGAAGAAACCAGAGCACCCAAAGGAAACCCACGCAGACAGAGGGAGAACATTAAAAAATCCTTACAGACAGTGCCTCATTCGAACCCGGGTTGCTGGCACTGGAATAGCGACACGCTAACCCCTTTCGTGCTGATCTAACGTCCCTGGACCACAGATTTCTTGCTCACCTCACGCAGTGATGTGGTTTCGCGAATGAAGAACATGTTGATGATTCCAAGATATTTGATTATTTTTGCACCAGGAATGAAAGAGAGGGGGGTCATTTCCACAACAGTGACTGTGGAGGTCGCGCATGAGATTGGTGAGCGATGACGTGCATGGGCTTCAGCCAGTGGGCTCGCTTTGTCAAGTGAAGCAACTACAAGGGTGGAAAAAGACAGGGGGGGGGGGGGGGTGGTTGGGGAGAGAGAGAAAAAAAAGTAGAATGCAATTAGTGCTGAAAGTCTAAATTTGATTATGTGTATTTATCAGATTGTTTCCAAGCAGCTGCAGTGATATTTTCAGTAGTGGAAGCCCAGTGATTGAGCTGCATTAAAGAGTAGGTGATCATGTAGAACATGCAAAATAGAAGCATAAACAGCCGGAAAGGGATTTCCCCCCCCCCCCCCCCCCCCAGGACAGTGGCATTCCTTCAAAAGACTAATTCCTATTTCCCTCCCCCCACCCCCACCCCCACCCAAATGGAGCACTTTAATAGCGATGGCTGCATTGGCAAAATCTCAATATGAAAAGAAATCACAGAGGTAGTTCTTTGCTGAAAAGTCATTTTAATTAAGAGTGTGAAAGATGTTACCTTTTTTTAAGAAGAATGCAGTTTTTATTATTAAATTTAGACATACAGCACGGTAGCAGGCCATTTCAGCCCACGAGTCCGTGCCGCCCAATTTACAGCCAATTAACCTACACACCCCGTACGTTTCGAGGAAACTGCAGTCCCTGGGGAAAACCCAATAGGCACGGGGAGAACATACAAACATACAAACAGGACTCGAAACCCCTGCCCCCCCCACCCCCGGCCCCAATCACCGTAAAGGCGTGGCGCTAACTGCTGCGCCAACGGTGCTGCCCGTGATGTTCATTTCAAGGTTGAAACTGTCCAACATGGACCAAACATTCTCTGGAGAAAGATGCAGCTTCCACACTCAAATTGCACGTGCCATTGATTTGCATTGCCATTGCTGGGTCGGATAGTTCCTCCTTCACCAACATGGGATTATAGGCAGGTCTCAGATTATTATCACCACGATAAACTATAACTTCCGCCTACTTGTTTTAATTGATCCGCGCCTTATGGTCTGAGCTTTCTGCTTAATGAACTCTATCCAGCTGCTGCATCTGTCTGCAAAGGAACGGAGGTGGCTAAAATACATATAAAAAAGCAAAATAAAAATAAAAAATGCCTATTGCAATCAACGGAGGTGGCTAAAATACATATAGAAAAGCAAAATAAAAATAAAAATGGCTATTGCAATGTTCCTTTGATGAGCCAATCATCACTGCGCGAGAAGAGAATAAAGACCCCTCTTTCAGTTGAGTTTGATTCCCTTACCTGTTTGTATGGCGGGAGAGACTGCCTGCAAGTGGCCACTTTCTGAAATGTCTAAGAAGATGATTTTTATGAATTAATACAGAATAACTAAAAAAAATCCATGTCCATTATGACAAAAGCAGATGAAACAAATATTTTGCACTGTATTAAGGAGGAGTCTTTATCGCAGCTACAGCCTACATAACATTTATTTTTTTACCTTTACAATCAAACTAGAGAGGTATTGGAAATCCTAAATGATAACATTTTCAATCTACCTCATAATTGCAATACCTTAACCAACAACAAGCAGAGTCAATGCTTATCAATTGTTCGATAAACAGTAAAACCCCTGGTATCTGGAATTCAAGTAACTGGCAAAAATAAAAGAGGAAATTAAATTTTAAAAATTAAAATAAGTAAGAATAAAATAACAGGTAAAAAATGCACGTTTAAAATTGTAAAAGTAAATGTTCTCTGAAGTAACGCATAAACCTTTGGTGAAGATGGGAGCAAGTGTTTAGCCAGTGGAGGGCCTTGTCGTAGGAGATGATTGAATGAGGGTGAACTTTTTCGGATTAATATGCAGGTCCCTATCTACACTCAAGTTCCATTAAAGACTGTCAGAGATTATTTCATATTCTTTATACAAACTCTATTCGAGTTATGTGAGATTGATTTTTTCTAGATGGTCTCCTTTATCATTATCTTTAATAGGTTGTATTAATGGAGTTAAAATGTTAATATTGCCCAAGTCTTTAATATCTATTTCAAGCGATTCCAGTTTTCATCCTGAAATCTTTTTTGATAATATTTGACTCAAGTGCAAATATTCCTTTATTTGGAAGAACAAAAACTCTTGAATTAGTAAATTTTATTTACAAAAATTGTAAAAAGATGGAGGTATGGCCCTAACTGATTTTAGATTTTATTACTGGGCTGTTAATATTTGTTATCTAACTTTTTGGATTTTTTTATTTTGACAAATTGGATCATCCATTATGCACAGATTTAGAATTGAAATCTATACAGCTGTATTCAGTGACCTCTTTATTGTGTACCTCTCTTCCATTTAGTTTTTCCAAGATCTAATCCAATACTCAAACATATATTGCAAATCTAGTTCCAATTTAGGACATTTTTTAATTTAAAAACCTTTGTTTTATCTAGAGCTATAATTATTTTTTGACCATGAATAATTGATCAAACTTTATATGGAAAAATTAAAGGTATTACTGGTACTTCTTTTGCAAATTTAAGGAAGGTTGTTTAAATACCTTTTGTACAGCTTGCAAGTAAATAGGACAACAAATATTCATTTTTTTAAACATATTTGCAGATTAGTAATTTCTTAAATACCATATTACTGGATTTTGCATTTGTATATCCACCTGTTCTAGTTGATAATATTTTTCAGTTAAATTCTTCTCAGAAAGGATTAATTGGAATTATAAATGATAGATTATTAAGTTACTTCTAGTACAGTACAACTCCGATTATCCAAAATGGTCGGGACCAGGCCTATGTCCAATAAAGTTTTTCAGAGAACTGATCATTTTTAAAAAAAACAGCTCAGTAGCATGTGTCGGTGTTTAAACAACAACAAACAAGGGAAGGCTTTTTAAGCATTAAAATAATGTTTACTTCTCACCAAAAAATGCTGGCCACCACCGATCACCAAGACAAAACTGACGCCACTGTTGGATCACTGAGAAAAACCCAGCCGCTAACATTGATCACCAAGACAAACCCAACCACTGCTTTTGATCCGCGACGCGAACTCACTGTTATAGATAGAGAATTTGGGTTAAAAAGGGTTTAAGTTAAAATGTGATGATTAGTCATAAAAGGGGGCTAACCACTAGAGTTTAGCTAGAAAATGTTACAACAGACTTGCAACAGATTTAACTACAGAGAGACATGCAGGAGCCAAAGATTGATAAAGAGTGAAAAACAGAATTTGGTGTGAGCAGAGGTCATGAATGATCGTGGTGTGCGTGACTAACAGTAATCAGGATGATTCTGCAAAAACTAACCAATTAAAGCAGTGTAGTGGAGATGCCGAAGGACAAGCAAATTGTATAAAAAACAATGCACTGTATGTATCAGGGCTCGACTTGGCAAGAAGCCGGTTGAGTCCAACTCTGCAGACTTGAGAATAAAGCTTGTCGTGTCACCGATCTTAAAGAGACTCATTTGTGAGAATTTGTGTTTCTGACAATTTGGGGACTCGTCCGGGATCTACACTCTGGCCATGGGGGGAGGTGAGAAAGGGGGACGTCGGAGGTGGTGCACCCCGCTGAGTTCAGCGGCTCCTAGTCCCTTGCTCGTCGCCTCAGGCGGCTTGAGCGAGTGGTATCCGGACAAGGTGACATGACAAGACGAAAAGGAGAGGGGTGATGGTTCAATCCCCAGGAAGACACCGGTAAGTGACGACTTACGATTGTGGTGAGGGGATTGACGGACGAGACCACCCAGGTAACAGTCATGACGGAGTAAAAATATAAATAAGGTGTAAAGAGGGTGGCGTGAGGACCCCGTCGTGGGACCTTAGGATAGACCCCAGGGAAACCTCGGCGGGAACCGAAGGAGGGATAGTACCTCCGACGAGGCGACCGAGACGAAATGGAGTAGGGTCCAGTAAACGAAGGGGGTCCTCAGCCACGATAAACGGATCTAGGCGGGAAAATGGGAGGAACAAAGTCTAAGGGCTCGTCTGAGGGATCGGGACTTTTCCCGGGGGTTCCCCCTGACAGCCCTTTGGGGAGAATGTTTGAAAATTGGGATAGTAGATGATATCGAGACAAAGACAAGAGAAAGATGGTTCAATATTGTCTCCTTTGGTCGAAACAGCCTATTAAAGGTTCCTCGGTCTGGTGGCCGAAATTCGGATCCGACGAGGATTGGGTTAGACAAGCATTAAACATCTATGTAAACTCGAGACCAAAGGTGAATCAAGAAGAGTCAGCGTATGCATTTTGTTGGGTTCCTTGGCCAGGATCCTTAACAAAATGTTTTAAATTGGGGGTAGCGGGAGAAAAGAAGTGGGAACCTTTGGACAACCTCCCCCCCTCCTTATGTTCCCCAGGCGCCCACGGCGCCCGAGGGAAACTTGCTGCTGGAGGGAGAAGGTGATGAATCTGATTGTCCCGGAAGGGGCCGGAAACGGAGGGATGAATTAAGTGAAGTCATTGAACTAAGGGAGTCGGACCCTAGACTTCCACCGGTGGACCGACCCTGGACCATATCCCAGACTGGTCCAGGACCATCGAAGGCTCCAATAAGCCTAAATCCCCTGAAGGAAGTTCCTATGGGAAGACCGGGAGGGGGAACGGGATACGTAAACGTTCCCCTAACCAGTACTGAGGTGCGGGGATTTAAGAAGGAAATGAAAAATCTGTTGGAAGATCCCATGGGACTGGCCGAACAGTTCGACCAGTTCCTGGGACCAAACACATATACCTGGGAAGAGATGCATGCAATAATGGGAACATTATTCTCACCCCAGGAGAGGCAGATGATTCGACAGGCTGCCCTCCTTATGTGGGAACATGAACAACCTGGGGACCCCAGACCCCATGAACAAAAATATCCCCTGAATGAACCCAGGTGGGACAAATGAACACCTGAGGGATTGACAAATATGAGACACTACAGAGAGTGGACGATTAAAGGGATACGGGAGGCTGTGCCAAAGGGTCACAATTTCGCCAAGGCATTTGGGAACCACCAGGGGAAAGATGAGTCCCCTACTGATTTCTTGGAGAGAGTGAGAAAGAATGTCCAACAGTATGCGGGTGTGGACACTAGTACACCAATGGGTGAACAGCTTATTCGAATCGAATTTGTGTCCAAATCGTGGCAGGACATTAGGAAGAAACTAGAAAAGGAGGAGGACTGGAATGAAAAACCCTTGAGCGGCCTGTTAAAAAAGGCACAAAGGGTATATGTGCAGAGGGAAGAGGAAGGTCAAAAGAGGGCAGCGAAGATAATGGTACAGACTATCCGGCAGGTAAATGCCTGGTCAAGAGAGGAAAGGAGACAAAACCCCCCTTTAAGCAACCCAAGAAATCCAAGAGAGTGGAGACCCAGGAGACCCGCTAAGTGCTATTACTGTAACGAGGAAGGACACTTCAAGAGGGAATGCCCCCGATATAGGAGGGAAGTGCGGACCCTCGAACTCATGGAAGAAGATTAGGGGGGTCAGGGGTTCCGGGTGTTGGGGACCAACTATAAGAGGGAACCCCTGGTAAAACTGAAAATTGGTCCCCAGGAAGAAGAGGTGGTGTTTATGGTGGACACGGGAGCGGAACGAAGTAGTGTAATAACTGTGCCAACTGGGACCGAGCCTGTAAAAAGCAATTTGAAAATTTCTGGGATAGAAGGGGCTCCCAGGACTGTATCAATAATTCCCCAAGTGACAGTAAGGCTGGAAGGGAGAGAAGGGGTACAGGACCTCTTGTTGTTACCGTCGGCCGGATTTAACCTCTTAGGAAGAGATATACAGGCTCTCCTAGGTCTAGGTGCTCTCCCCGTGGATGGAGAAGTGCGGGTCCACCTCTGTGTTCTGAAGGAGGAAGACGAACGGCAGATTGACGAGAGAGTCTGGTATAAGAAGGGAAATCGAGGAGGTCTGGACATCCCACCTTTACATGTCACATTAATACCAGGTCATCAGCCGGTAAGGAAACGTCAGTATCCTATTTCTTTGGCTACAGCCGGTAATCGAGACCCTGATACGGGACGGACTATTGGAGGAATGTATGTCACCCTATAACACCCCCATACTCCCAGTGAAGAAACTGGATGGATCCTATCGTCTAGTTCAGGATCTGAGAAGTTTGAATGCTATTGTTCAGACCCGCCACCCGGTGGTGCCCAATCCCTATACCATCATGAGTCGGATTCTCCCGGACCATGAGTGGTTTAGTGTTATTGACCTGAAGGATGCCTTCTGGACATGCCCACTAGAAGAGGGAAGTAGAGATATGTTCGCGTTTGAATGGGAGAATCCATGGACAGGTAGACGGAGGCAGCTTCGGTGGACCGTATTGCCCCAAGGGTTCACTGAATCTCCGAACCTGTTTGGACAAATGCTAGAACAGATCTTGGCGGACTATCCACGGTCCAATGACTCCCAATTGATGCAGTATGTGGATGATCTGCTGTTATCAGGGCCCAAGGAACAAGAAATGAGGGGAGATACAATTAGACTCTTGAACTATCTAGGGAAAAAGGGTCTGTGAGTGTCCAGGAACAAGTTACAGTTTGTTGAGAGGACTGTGGTGTACCTGGGACACCAGATAAGAAAAGGACAGAAATGGATTACCCCTGAAAGGATTGAGGGAATCACCAGAATGCCGTTACCCCGTAATAAGAAGGAAATAAGACAATTCCTGGGGCTCTTAGGTTACTGCAGATAGAGGACTACTCGGCGTTGGTGAAGTTTATGTATGAAAAGCTGACAAATGAGGATGAACATCCATTGAAATGGACCCAGGAGGAGAAGGGATGGTTTGAGGACCTGAAGCGTCGCCTGACGCGGGCCCCGGTACTCACTCTGCCCTCTTTGAAGCAACCTTTCCAGCTATTCGTCACCCATAATCAAGGAATAGCTGTGGGGGTTCTGACGCAGGAAAAAGGCGGCCAGCGACACCCAGTGGCCTTCCTGTCCAAAATGATGGACCCAGTGTCTCGTGGATGGCCGACGTGCATCCAGGGAGTAGCGGCTGCTGCTCTGTTGGTGGAGGAGGCACGCAAACTCACTTTTGGAGGAAGGATGATTGTGTACACCCCCCACTCTGTGAGTGTTCTATTAGCACAAACCGCCCATCGATGGCTGACTGATTCCCGCATATTAAAGTATGAGACCATTTTAATAGTCGGAAAAGACCTACAGTTTGCTAAGAATAATAGTTGCAACCCAGCTCAGTTTTTATACGGCGGTGAAACAGGGGAAGAAGTGGAGCACGACTGTGTCGAGTTAACAGATCTCCAGACCAAGACCCGAGAGGACCTTTGCGATACCCCCCTGGGAGAGGGATATGAATTCTACATAGAATCTGCGAGGCTACCCAGAAGCTGGTCGGCACAGTCCTGCGAACTATATGCCTTGCAGAGGGCCCTCAGAGTACTGGCAGAGAAAACTGGGACAATTTACACTGATTCCAAATACGCATACGGGATAGTGCATACCTTTGGTAAGATCTGGAAGGAGCGCGGTCTGATTACATCAAGAGGGAAGGAGTTGGCACACGAACAGATGATTACTCTGACCCTGGAAGCCCTGACATTACCCCGGAAATAGCAGTGGTCTACATACCAGGCCATCAGAGAGGAGATACCCCGACCGCGATTGGGAACAGACGGGCTGATGAAGAGGCCAAAAGGGCGGCAATGCAACGGGAAGTCCGCTTGCTGACCTTAATCCCAGTAAGACCAGGTATAGAAAAGGCTCCCATTTTCACTGCTAAGGAAGAAACGGACATGGCTCAGCTGGGCGCATGCCGACTGCCGGATGGAACATGGAAGACCCCAGATGGAAGAATGGTTCTAAATAAGGAAATAACTCGCAATATTTTAAAACACCTGCATCATCAGAGCCACTGGGGCACCCAGGCCTTGTGCGACACAGTGCTTCGAGACTATGTGTGTAAGGGGATCTACACTTTGGCCCAACAGGAAGTGCAGAACTGCCACATCTGCACAAGAATTAATAAGAAGGTAATGAGGACGGGCACCGTGGGAGGACAACCGTTGGCAATAAGCCCCTTCCAAAGAATCCAGATCGACTTCACGGAGTTACCTCAGGTCCAAAGGTGGAAGTATCTGTTGGTGATGGTAGATCACTTTACCCGATGGGTGGAAGCCTTCCCAACAGTGAATGCTACTGCCTCCACGTAGCTCGCCTCCTCCTAGAGCATGTGATCCCCAGATATGGCATAATGGATTCTATAGACTCGGACAGGGGTCCACACTTTTGCTCCAAAGTTCACCAATTGATTTGTGATGCCCTGCAAGTCTCTTGGAAACTGCATACCCCTTGGCATCCGCAAAGCTCAGGGAGGGTTGAGCGTATGAATGGAACCCTAAAGACGCAGTTGACAAAATTAATGGTGGAGACTAAAATGCCTTGGATAAAGTGTCTGCCCCTGGCCTTATTGAGAATTCGTACTGCCCCACGCAGGGATGTGGGGGTGTCCCCTTATGAGATGATGTTTGGGCTTCCCTTCTGGAGTAAAGTTGAGGGGTGTCCCACCTTGGGGGAAGGGGATATTTTTGTTAGGAACTATTTACAGGCACTGTCACGCTCTCTTACAGATTTACGGAAGAGGGGACTATTGACACAAACACCGCCCTTAGACTTCTCTCTACACAAGGTGGAACCGGGAGACTGGATCCTCATCAAGACTTGGAAAACCGAAAGACTCCAGCCACAGTGGGAAGGTCCATTCCAAGTTCTCTTGACTACAAAGGCTGCAGTGCGAACAAGAGAGAGGGGGTGGACGCACGCATCCAGATTTAAGGGACCTGTAGAGGCGCCTCAGGACCCTGACACGAACTCAGATTGGACTTGTGTTCCTGGGGACAGTCCTCTTACTTTGCGACTTCGCAGGAGGACTTGATTGACAATGTTATTGTTATATGCTTTGGTTTTTCTTGGTTTGCCTCTGTCTTTGTCAGGTCTGAAGTGTAAGAGGTGCAGAGACACAGTAGTCCTTTTTCAGGACCGCACTTGGGAAAGACAGGAGGGTAGTTTCATTTCCCATACCTCAGTTTCTAAGAAATGCTGGGCAGACAACACCACCCAACATCCATATACCCCTTGTACGGAGCACGAGGGAAGTAGTGTGAGTTATTATATACAGATTCCTAATCGCACTCCTTTCCCTCTTAACGGTTGGCCTGATAGCAGAAGATGGTTCTCTTCCCTGGGTTAAGATCCCCATTCAGCAATAGTACACACATTTTAAAGAAAGAAAGGGGTGGATTGTTATAGATAGAGGATTTGGGTTAAAAAGGGTTTAAGTTAAAATGTGATGATTAGTCATAAAAGGGGGCTAACCACTGGAGTTTAGCTGGAAAATGTTACAAAAGACTTGCAACAGATTTAACTACAGAGAGACATGCAGGAGCCAAAGATTGATAAAGAGTGAAAAACAGAATTTGGTGTGAGCAGAGGTCATGAATGATCGTGGTGTGCGTGACTAACAGTAATCAGGATGATTCTGCAAAAACTAACCAATTAAAGCAGTGTAGTGGAGATGCCGAAGGACAAGCAAATTGTATAAAAAACAATGCTCTGTATGTATCAGGGCTCGACTTGGCAAGAAGCCGGTTGAGTCCAACTTTGCAGACTTGAGAATAAAGCTTGTCGTGTCACCGATCTTAAAGAGACTCATTTGTGAGAATTTGTGTTTCTGACACTCACCCCTACCGCTGATCCCCAGGGAGGCTTCCCGGGCCAGTGGAACACTTACTGGCGAGTTGGCAGGCTCCTGTCTCCCTGGTCACCGGAGCTCCCAATGCTGGAATCCCAACTCTGAATCCTCCCCTTGGCATATGCACACGGGGAAGTAGGCCGAGGGGAGGATTCAGAGTCAGTGTCCGGTGTGCATAGTAGGAAGGGAGGGGAGGAGAGGGAACACCACTGAGCCCAAGGTCCCGCTCTTGTCCAGGAGGCCGCTCTCCTTGATAATGCCGGGTCAAGGGATTCTTCCGACTGCTTGCCGCTGGGAGGCAGTGGCACACAGTTTGAGAGGCAGAGTCAAAGAAAAAAATTTGTAAACATAAAGAGAGGGGAGGGAGTTACCTGAAACAAGGACAATTGTTCTAATTTCATGCCAAATGAATTTTTTTTTCAACCTGTGAGATCAGTTTGGCTCAGAAAAAATTTTAGATAAATGAGGATTTCTGATTGTTTTGGATATCCTCATTTAAAAAAAAAATAATTTGGATAAATGAGGATATTGAAGAATCCAATTTTGGATAATCGGAGTTATACTGTACTTCATGATAAGATTAAAAAGGCTCGGAAATTGGAACTAGAAAGACTCTTATTGGAGGATCCATGGGACAAGATTCTTAAACTGATGAATACATCTTCAATATGTCCCCGACATTCATTAATCCAATTCAAAATGGAGCATTATGTTAACATAAAAATAAGCTGGCTTGTATCTTTTCTAATATTAACCCTACTTGTGAGAGATGCAAATCTGATATTGCTACATTGACACATGTTTTGGTTTTCTTCATCCTTAGAAATCTATTGGAAAGAAATTTTAAATCTCTTTTCAACTGTATTTCAGGTGGAGATACGACCCAATCCAATAACGGCTCTTTTTGGGGTTATTGAACCAGACATAGTGAATTTTTCTGTTCCTGTGCAATGGGTTGTGGCCTTCTCTACATTGTTGGCTAGAAGAGCCGTCTTATTCAAATAGAAAGACTCTAGACCTCCACAGTGTTTCAATGGTTCTCTCATATTATGTCCTGTTTTAGTTTAGAGAAAATTAGATATCATGTATTTGATTCATTGATGAAATTTGAAGATACATGGTGATCTTTTATTACTTATTTACAGTTCATGTAAATGATTTTGTGATTACTGTAAATATGCGTGTATAATGCATTTCGAGTATAGTGCAATCCCCCGCCCATTTTTGAGGGGAAAAAGGGAGAAAAATTTTACCCCCATGTATATTACGACCCCCCCCCTCGCCTGCCTAATTTGCGCTACCGTCTCTCTTCCCCCTCGCCTGCCCGATTCACGCTGGCGTCTCTCTTCCCCCTTGCCCGTACGATTTGCGCTGCTATAAATATGCGTGTATAATGCGACCCCCTACTTTGAGCTCGAATTTTGGTACAAAATTTTTTCGCAGTTTACACGCATATTTACGGTAGATGTACTCAATCTTCTAGATGAGATATAGTCTTACCTTTGTTTTTTGATTCATGGTATGAATCAAAAGCTACAAAATATAGCTCAGGATAAGCGGCTCAGATGTGTTTTTTGGTTAGTTTTTTTGTAATAGAGTAGATTAGGTGGGTGGATAGATAGCTATATCTATCTATATTTCAGATAAACAGTTTTTTTGGAGAACTGGTCATTTTATTTTAAAAAACAGCCCAGTAGCAACAGCAAATCACTTGTAACAGAGACTAAACAACAACAAACAACAAGGGAAGGCTTTTTAAGTGTTAAAATGTTTAATTCTCACCAAATAATTGCTGGCCACGGCTGATCCCCAACACTTCCCCACTGAGGCCCTGCTCGTGCCGGGAGCCGCGAGGTTCAGGCCACTGCAACCAGGTGCCCAAGGTCCACTGCTGCTGTCGCCGGGTGCCCAAGGTCCCCTGTCATTTCGGCTCCAAAAAAATTTTGGATAACTAAGGATTTTGGAGAATCAGATTTTGGATAATCGGAGTTGTACTGTATTTTATATATTTTCTTTAATATCTTTTCTGACTTCACTCAGTGCAGTGAAGGGGGACCGAGTTTATACTGCTTGAAGTTTTATCTTGATATATATACACACGATATGTACTTTCAATTTAGTTCCCTTTTCTTCATTGTACTGTATTTATTATAAAAACTAATAAAAAAGATTGAAAAAGAATAAAGTTATGTGAAACAGCAATGATGTCACCCAGGATGAAGAGCTGGTTGACTCTCCTAATGTATATCTTTATCCTTGCTTGGTAGAGTCGTCCCGGTCAGAGGCTTTACCTGTAAACTTGGTGGGGGGAGGAGGTTAGAAGGGGGGAAATTTAATTATATATGATTATTATTGGTCTTTTGGGTGGATTCATGGAGGGGAGGAATCTGCAGATGCAGCGACAGTTAAATATTTTTTTTAAAGTGACTGAAAATAATAATACTTTAAGATTCATATTCATGTTAGTGAAGTTTGCTCAGTGTAAGTACAGTACAGGGAGTCCCATGTTACCAATGTCCAACTTACGGACAACTCGTACTGACTGTTCCCCAATTTGCACATGCGCATAATGTTACCTCACGAATGCCCTTTCCTGTATGCAAGTCATCGATGGAACAAGAGTAAGTAATATCTTCTAATCGTGAATTTTTTTGCATATAAAGGTAAAATATATACTATAAATGTTTGACTAACTGATGCTAAAAATACTAAATAAGAATTGTATGTACCTGTTCCGACTAGCATACAAATTTGATTTAAGGACAGATGTAGGAACGGAATGCGTTTGTAACCTGGGGACTGCCTGTATAGTACTTTTGCCTTTTAAACTGTTATGCAGGTATATTAGTTAAACCATTGAAAGACTAAGTCTCAAGCAACCAAAAAATACACTTATCCGGCATCTACCAATCCCATAGGTGCTAGATACTAGGGGTTTTACTGTATCCTGTTCAAGTTATGAGTTAGAATTTGAAATGTTCTGTGATACTTTGATGTATACTAATCAATTATTCAGCTTTTTATAAAGAATCTGATGAGATTGGTCACTCATAATACTGTTCACAATTGCTTCTGAGACACAATATGCTTCTGTCAAAACACTCCCATTTAGTAAAACATTTAGGAGAATACCATTTGAGAATAAAATTTTCATATTACTGTGATGACGATACATGACTATCGGCACTTTTTCAAGGATCGCTGACCTAAATTTCACTGCATGAACATCTTAAGGGATGGGATAAGCAATGATCATTTCCACTGATTCCTTTATGGGATGCATATTGGAAAAACAGTTGTACTGATTTGGATTCTTTGACTGTCTTAGTATTTTTGCTAAAGTTGTATTAGATATTCAACCAAATACATTTTAAACACGCATAACAGTCAAAATAGATTGCATTTTCAAATCTCAAAAAGCAATGTGCACAAATTAAGATCATTAAAATTAAATGGCTGAGGTTTGCATTAACAAGCTGAACAATCATTAACTCAAAGAATTTTTAATTCAGTATATCAGTTTAGAATTGAAAGTTACACAACCTGCGTATACTGATATAATTCAACCATCTGCAAGTGATATATCTGCACGCAGAAAGGTATTTCTAAATCAAGAAAATGTTTTGCCTGGAAATTAAAGTGTATCCTGAAGCATATGCCAGAATGAGGAGACATGGCAAGCCAATAACTGTTTTTGCTTAAACTCTCTCAAGGAGAGGTGGGGGGTGAAAATCTGCAGCCAAGTTGGAGGCAGGGGAAGTTGGGAACAGAGAATTGCTCAGTTTCAGCCGACGGATTAGGGAAGTCAGCATATTCTAGCAGAAGTAGAGACCAGCTCAAAGGTGCAGCAGGGTGAAGCTAAAGAGCAGAGTGCAGGGAGATGCAAAGTGGGGAATGCAGAAGTCAGAATTCAGGGAGCTGGGACATGAGTCAGTAGATGGAGGACTTTACTTATGGAACACAGTGGCACATCACATTGTCCCAGAGATCTTACTGATATGATTGACTCATTTAAGAAGTTGAAATATACCCTCTGCACAACATGGTCTCAGTTTCCCTGCAATATTTTAAAAATAAGCACATCACTTGTGCCCCAATGCAGAAATCATGTCAGAGACAATAGGAGCTTGTAATAGAAGTGCCTGGTTGAATTTCCTGACTTGCAAATCAATATAGAAATCAATCTACTGGGTTAAATAATTTTTCAATTGCATGATGACTGAAAATGAAAGAAGAACAAATATCAAACTACATGATAAACTTTTCTTTAACCTTTTCCAGTTTCTATTCCGAAATGCTGGCTAAACCCGAGAGCAAATATCTGCCTAGACAGGAACTGGACTGAAATATTAACTGGCTTATACTGTTGAAACAATTAGTCAAACAGTCCTTCTTAATGAAGCAACACTTCACTTGTGAATCTGCAGGGGTCATTTTCAGTGTTCCCCTGTGGTCTCCTCTACATTGGTGGATGCAGATATAGAGAAAGTTTTATTGAGCACCTTCACTTTGACCATTGCAATAGCAGGGACCTCCCAATGGCTGCAGTTAATTTAGGGCAAAGCTGTTACAGAGCCTGCTAACGGGACCAGGGTTTGAATCCCGCGCTGTCTGTAAGGAGTTTATACATTCTCTGTGTTTGCATGGGCTACCTCTGGGTGCTCTGGTTTCCTCCCACTGTTTAAGAACGTTCCGGTCATGTAGGTCAATGTATTTGGGGCAGCACAGGCTTGCTTCTGTTAGGCACCTCCCCTTTCTCTTCCCTTCTCTCCCCATCTCAGCATTTTTCTTTTCTTCTACCCTCCATCCACCTATGGCCTCTTATTTGTTAACCTGTGCTTCTCACTCTCCCTCTTGCCCTATTATCCAAGTGCCTGCTTGTTTTTTTTTCTCTCATACCTTGAAGAAAGGCTCAGGCCAGATTGTTGGTTCTCTTTTACTTCCTATGATGCAACGTGATCTGCTGAATTTCTCTATCCCCACATCTGCGGTCTTTCTTATTTAACTCCCTCAGACTCATCACTTCTAATATCTTCTAATATCAATGTACAGTAAAACACTATACAGGTACACATTCCTTTATCCGGAACCCTTGGGGGACAGTGTGTTCCAAATTTCGGATTTTTCCGGATTTCAGAACAAAAGCCAGTTTCCCCAGATTTAAGCCCACCCGAATTGTGCTGCCGTATCCACCCCCTTCCAGTCGCGCTGGCGTCTCTCTCTTCCTCGCCCACCCGAGTTGCGCTGGCGTCTCTCTCCCCCGCCCGAGTCGCGCTGCCATCCTCCCCGCCTCCCGCCCAAGTCGCACTCCCATCTCCCTCCCTCGCCCACCCGAGTCATGCTGCTGTCTCCCTCTCTCCTCAAGCCCGCCCACTCGAGTCCCACTGCCATCTCTCCCCAACCCCCCCCCCCAGCACCCAACCTAGTCGTGCTGCTGTCTCTCTCTCTCTCTCTCTCTCCCTCTCCCTCCGCTGTACCAGCACCAGGAAAAAAATGTTGGTTTTTGGAGCTTTCCAGATAAAAGATTATGTACCGTACTGTGAAAGTGTAAGTGTTCAAGAGTTGTAGATTAAATGTTCACTTAATAACCATTTCTCGTGCTCCGCCTTACCTGCAGCCTTAGCGGGAGAAAAAAGTGCAGTTGATTGAGTTGCCTGTGATTCCATGCAGAGTTCCAAAGTAAACTGGAGTTGCTCTTCATTCTCAGCAGAAGCTTTAGACCAGGACGATAAAGCAACAATTAATATTCAGCATAAAAAGGCAAGGGATAACAAGGAGAAAAAAGGCACATTTTCTGTTACAAGTACTTCTTACAGTATCTACATGGAGGCATCACAGAATCTGATTACGGGCCTGCAAAAAAGCAATCAAATTTTACTGGAACCCTTCCACTTTAAATATTCATCCAACAGCCCTTTGACAATTATCATAGAATCCTTTCAAGCAATGGTCTAAAAATATTTCTCCTCATCTTTGTTTTTGTTGCCAATTACATTGAATTCATGCTTTTTTGAAAATGAAATCCAATCCCAAACTGCTAATATTTCAGAGATCTGGGGACCATTGGCAATGTCAGCATTTATTGCCAGATTATCCCGGTGTAGATGGTGATAAGCTGCCGTTTTGAACCTCTGCAGTCCTGCTGGTGAAGGCACTCATCAATGTGCTTTTGGAACCAAGAACATTACAGTACAGTATAGGCCCTTCTGTCTGTGATATTGTGCCAACTATATAAACCTACTCCACAATAACCCCATACTCATAACCCTCTATTTTCTTTCCCTAATCATGTACTTATATAAATGACTTTTGAATCTCCCTTTTATACCAGCCTCAACCACCACTCCTAGCAATGCATTCCAGGCACACACTTTATGTGCAAAAAAAACTTATCTCTGACAACTCTTCCTAAACCTTCTTTCACTCACCTGAAACACATGTCTGCTCTTGGCCAGTGCCACCTAGGGTAGAAGGTGCTGGCTGACCACCTAATCTATGCCTCTCATAATTTTATATACCACGTCCTCCGTCACTCCAGACAAGGATTTTTATAAGGCACAAAACAACAACAATGTTCACCAGTTGCCAGGTGATTTTGGATATCATGGACAATCAATCTATTTTTAATGTCAGGTAATATCAGAGATTATCCCTTAAGCAGTTTTACCTCTCGAGAGAGTCTTGTCCGTGCCAACTTTGATGTACGGTGTTTGATCCTTATCAAATGTTAACGCAACAGCTGTAACTGCAACCTGCAAAAATGAACCAAGTGAAAGCTAAAATCCAAATTACAGAATGTCAGATCTTTAAATACTGTTACAGAAGGTAGATTTTGTTTGTATTTACCTGAATTAATTCATCCTCTGGTAATGCAACATTGAAATTCACATGACACAGGCAGCAAGGTACCATGGACCGTAATTTAAAATACAGAGTCTAGAGAGGAACGGAAAACTATTTAGATTGAGAAACAGAATTTCGAAAGGATCATCAAAGCTTCAAAACAAATCAGCACACTTTATAATACCATGACTGATGGAACAAAAGGACAATTATACACACATATTGTTTGTGTGTGTGTGCGTGCGTGCGTGCGTGCGTGCGTGCGTGCGTGCGTGCGTGCGTGCGTGCGTGCGTGCGTGCGTGCGTGCGTGCGTGCAATATCCACTTTTCCTTGTTTCGGGGAAACAAAATGCGTGACTTCCTTGATGCCTATAAAACCCAGGTATAGGTCAGTAGAAGTGATCATTACTTTGTTCACCATCTGATGCAGCAATTCTAATGGTTCCAAAATCAAGATATGGGTCAATCAAAGTGACCTTTCCTTTGCTCACGGTGTCATTCAATAATTCCCCTGACAGGGAGAATCAGCCGTATTTTGCATTTCACACAGAGTCACTCCACCTCAGTGTTCCATGAGATGGCTTGTGGTCGAGATGGCTGGTGGTCGAGATGTCCTGTTTCTTCAGTGTTTCACCAGCATGACTCTCGCACCACCTGTCTCCTTGAAAAAAGCAACAAACGTTCCTTCTTCTCTCCCAAGTCGTGAAGTTGGGTCTAGTCTGCATTAGTTGTTGCCACCCAGTCTCTCCACAGCTGTCAATGGTTGCAGCCAGTAAAAGCCCTTAATGTGACACTTAGACTAAATAAAATGGGAGCTCGCAATAGCACGCGCACACAGACACACATATACATATATGTATACACATGTGCATACTGTTACGCCTCACCAGCAGCAATTGAAACTCAATAAAATTAACTCCCAAACATAAGCCTTTATGGCAACTATATACTAACAACAGATATTTATGCAGTGTATGTGTGGAAAAAAAAACAGACCATTAAAGTCCAAGCTCAATTACTCCAAAAATAAATTAAAATTCCCAAAACAAAACCTCAAGTCAGTCACGTCAAGTCCGTCAATCAAAAGGGAAACACTTATAGAGTCTGGTCTCTATAGGCTTCCGATCCTTAGTTTAGTTGCACACTGGTCTTTTAGTTGGACATGGAGACCGTGATCACTCAGCGCTTCCCACGCAGCTGTCATTTCTCCCAGTTACTTCAGCACTTCCCACGCGGCTGTGTTTTCCCAGTTACTTCAGCGCTTCCCACGCGGCTGCTTTTTCCCAGAGTTACTTCAGCGCTTCCCATGCGGCTGCGTTTTCCCAGAGTTACTTCAGCGCTTCCCACGCAGCTGTGTTTTCCCAGAGTTACTTCAGCGCTTCCCACGCGGCTGTGTTTTCCCACAGTTACTTCAGCGCTTCCCACGCGGCTGTGTTTTCCCACAGTTACTTCAGCGCTTCCCACGCGGCTGTATTTTCCCAGAGTTACTTCAGCACTTCCCACGCGGCTGTGTTTTCCCACAGTTACTTCAGCGCTTCCCACGCGGCTGTATTTTCCCAGAGTTACTTCAGCGCTTCCCACGCGGCTGTTTTCCCACAGTTACTTCAGCGCTTCCCACGCGGCTGTATTTTCCCAGAGTTACTTCAGCGCTTCCCACGCGGCTGTGTTTTCCCAGAGTTACTTCAGCGCTACCCAGCAGCACACGATCCTCTCTCTCCCGCTGTCCCTGGTCTGAAAATAAAACTGTCCAGGGTCCATAACAATACACCCATGTATGGTATGTATGTATGTATGTGTGTGTATGTGATATACACACACACACACACACACAGTGTATATACACACATATACATACACATGTGTATGTATATACATTTACAGTATATACACACATTTACACATACATGCATGCATGCTTACACAAACCTGTACATGCCCGTGCATATGAATGTACATATACATACGTATTAAGCTGAAATAAAGGTAGACATCTGTATAATCTGTTGTCAAAATGTTATAGCTTTCTAAATTATATACAGTAAAACCCCTGTATTCTGGTAACAAAATTGTGGAAAATAAATAGGCACAAATTACAGAAGTTTAAAATTGGTGCCACTCGCCAATTCACGCAACCTCAAGCAACTAGAAAATTCACATATCAGGCATCTTCCAATCCCCATAGGTGCCAGATACCAGGGGTTTTACTGTATGTCCTACTTCTGAAAAAAACAATTCTTCTTCCAAACGAATATATGAAATAGACCCTCAGGAAAAGACCATCAAGTCCATCAAACCTGCTCAACATGATAAAATCTACAAGAACATTGACTTTTCTAATTTTACAACCCCACCCCATTGGATTCCACTATTTTCATCTCTTCTTCACATACTCTGCGCTTAGAAATTCTCTCTAACTTTACAGAAACCAAATCTTGATGATGGGCTTCAGTCCTGAAATACTGACTGACCATTTCTACCCATGGTGGCTGTCTGGCCTCCAGCAATTATTTGGCTGCTCAACATTCAAACATCGGCAGTTTTGGTGTTTCACCACAAAAACAATGATTTCCTCGTTCATTAACCACTAACACCACTTCCACAACTCAATCCCAAAGCCAGTGGGAGACAGGAGAACAGTGAAGCCAGGAAAAAATACTACAGGCACGTAAATTCAAGTTGCAATGAACCTATTAGATCCAGCACTTGGGAACAAAAAATAGTTCAGCAGCAAAAACTGAGTCGCTATCACTGATTAGTGCTATTAACACAACAGTCGTCGGCCTCCTCAGCAACAATGACGAGTCGCATTACAGAGAGGAGGCAGAAAATCTCGTGATATGGCGTTGAGTCATAACCCAAGTCTGAACATGGACAAAATGAAGGAGATGATCATGTACTTCAGGAGGATGCACAGCGACTGCACTTCCTGAGAAGAATGAAGCGGGTAAAGCTTTCGGCCGCTATCATGTCAACCTTTTACAGGAGGGCTATAAAGAGCATGCTGGCCGGCTGCATCACAGTGTGGTGGGCTTGCTGCAGAGAAATGGATCAGAGGGCAAGAGCGGCACACTCAGCTGTTCCCGTCGGGAAAGAGACACAGGAGTATCACAACCAGCACCATCAGGCAGGCTGAGGAGCAGCTTCTCCACAAGGGCAGTGACAATGCTGAAGGACCAAAGGATCTGCTCACACTGACTATCCGGACTCTCATATTTGCGAAACAATGTGTATTTATTAATATATTTTAATACTCGTCCTGCACATTTGTTGTCCGTATGTGTGCTACGTCTGGCTATGCATCTGTAATTGGACCAGAGAAAGCGGTTTTGTCGGGATGCACTTTGTACAATCGCATGAAAATAAACTTGACTATGAATTAAAAGTATTGAATTAAAAAATAGAATTGGTGTTAATGTTCAGAAGAGACCTTATTCTACAGCAGTATTAACAATGACCCAACAAAACACGAGTAACCTGCTGCTTTTCAACATAACACAAATGAAGATGCATTTTCTTCAAGGGGATTCCACAGCATGGGGTCAAACAGCTGAAGACACAGCCGCCACTTGCACCAGTTTTTATATTACAAAACGCCTGTTCAGGCACAGCAAGTAAGAATTTTGGTACAAGGTATACCCATGATCAATATTACAGAGTAAATGGACAAGACATCAGAATCAGAGGAATTCTGGCGTTTTAAAGAAGGTTACCTCGGTGAGGAAGAGCAGTTGGTGATATAAATTCCCATAAAGTAATTATGGGTGCCTGTTACTGTTCTCACTTCTGAGATAAAGTCTCTAATTTAAAATGATATCAGGCACAGATTGTTGATTTCTACTCCCACCCCCCCCCCCCCTCCCCCCAACCAACCTCCACCACTTACCTTAAGCAAATTTTCACAAACATCACTAAAGGTTTTATTCAGTCCCTGCGATGTGAGGCTGGTGACATTGTTCAGCCGGAATACTCTCACAGAAGTGAACATCTAAAAAGCAAAGTGCAATGGACAGTAGCAGGTACAATAAACACCAGATTATATGTATAACTTGTTTAGGATGGGGTAAGTCAACCTTCTGGAAAATACATTGTAATCAGGGTTGAGGACATACCTCAAGGTGGCAAGTTCATAAGCTTCAATATTCATAAGATGCATGCTTGGAACAGGCTATTTTTAGTTTTTATGACCATAGTTGGCGTAGCAGTTAGCGCAACACCTTTACAGTGCCAGCAATCGGGCTGGGGTTCGAATCCTGCGCTGTCTGAAAGGAGTTTGCATGTTCTCCCCGTCTGCGTGGGTTTTCCCCGGGGGCTCCAGTTTCCTCCCACCCTTCAAAATGTACTAGGGATTGTAAATTAATTGGGTGACATGGGCTAAAATGGTGTTACCATGCTGTATGTCTGTCTAAATTAAACAAAAAATAAATCAAGTGTATCCACATACAAGTAGCAAAGTTACTTTCAACACAAATAAGTGCTGTGGCAATTACAAGACAGGCATTATTGTGTCAAATACAGCACTCTTTCAAAATAATAAACAACTAAAATTAAATCTAAAATATTTTGTGTGGTGAATCCAGGAATGCGTCCAAAATGGGTTTTTTTATACTTTCTTCTTTTTATTCTATAAAAATCCACTCTGTTTCCAACAATGTCACCATTTGAGAGTTAAAAAATAAGTGATATGTTGTGCTTTGGAATTGTTCAAGTTATGCAAAAACAATCCAGCTGGTAAATGACTTCACATGACCTCATGTAAAAGAACCCTACTGGAGTAGCAACCATTATACTAACATGTTATAGCCAGGGCTGGCACTGCCATTGGGCCAATTAGGCACCTGCCTAGGGGGCAGACCTCAGAGGGGCGCTGTTGAAGAGAGATTCCAAAAGATCCGGCATCTCTGCATCATGAATGACGTGGTTCTAACGCACTACATGCACGCGCGTTAGTCTGGTAAGGTGGAGGGAGGAAGTGGTACGGTGGACATCAAATGTCACATCAGGTATTGCAACCCCCACCCCCCGCTCAGCCCAGTCAGCATACTCCCCCCAGCTCAGCCCGGCCTAGGGCACAAACTATAGGCTGGCACTAGTTCTAGTTATACCACACATTACAACACTGTCAATTTTAATTTAATGGTTCAAAAGTTCCTTTTATTTTCATGTAATATACAAAATACAGAAAAGGTCAATATATCCAGATATCAGAAATCCAAATCACCTGAGAATTCTGACTTCTCGAAAACTCTCAGCATTTGGTTGCATGCATGCCTGCATAAGCGCCACAGATGCACGGCAGCAACAAGCGACCACGTGGAAGTCTCGGAAATGCAAGTTTTTTTTAGCACTTAGTATTTTATATAAAAAATGTTGCATTAATAAACCATCAAAATTTACCTGTTTATTCTCCTTAAATTTGAATTTTAAAAGTACTAACCCGAGAATTTGGACCAACCCAATCCCCGAGCAATCTGGATTTAGGACTTTTAGATACAACAGATTTTGCCTGCCGTAAAGCCAAACAATGAGTCACTATGAGCATTGCTCAGTGCCCCAAATAATAAGGAAAGAGAAGCAAAAGAGAGAAGCTTCAAAAGCACAGTGCCTCTGTCAATTCAGTGCTCCTGCAGCCTCACAGACTCCTGTTCAATCACTTGGTAACCAGAGCTCTGGATCAAAACCTCAGGTACGATCAGGTTACTTTCAGGTCTGAGGCTTTCCTGGCCTCAACACTGTCTCAAATCTCAGTTCTGCCACCTGGTTCCCATGAGCCAATGTCCAGCAGCCCGAAAACTGTGTGAGTCCTTCGACTGCAAGTCGCCAACAGCTCAGAGCCCGCGTGAGTCCTTCAGTAGCTGAACCCCTCACTGGTCTGCTACTGTGGTCACATTCCTGTAGGGTTGTCTCTGATACTTGTCCTTCTCAATGGGGTTGCCCCCCAGTTCTGGTGCCCTGTGCCGGTTCGTTGCTCCCCTGGAGTCTGCAACTTCTCATGGTACATTGCCCAGCACAAGTGACACCATCTTGGGCACAGACGTCCATGATAGCAGGATGATTTAATGAAAACAATTGGCTCCTCTAACAGGGATTTAAATAGACTAAAGGTATTTAAATAAGGAATACAGGACTGTACTAATGGTTAAATTTACATTCATCCTTCTAGTGACATCAGATCAGCCAAGATCCAAGCAACAAGAGTAAACCCAACCAAAAGGTGGGATTAAAGAAACCTGTTTTACTAGTGGCAATTCAATTATAAAGAATTATGATTATTTATATTTTATATCGTGAATTACAAAGATTGAGATAAACTTTTATTAATGTTACAGGCTATATTATATATAAACATGTTTTTAAAAGGGATAGATTGTGGGGGATTTAGTGTAGGTCAATTCACAAACAGATACTTACTTTTCACATCTCATTTAAAATGCAAGAACTTTGCTGAAGCCATTCATTCAGGCTCATAACTTTGCAGAGACAATGGAACTGCTTTGGAAAGAATCTCCAAAGCAGGTGCAAATGGAGAAGTCTGGGCTCAAATGCTGATAAAGATCTTTCAAGGATTGGGTTTGGAGCCTTGGGTGGGGTTCTGGTTTTTACAAGCAGATAGAGAGAAAAAAAAAATAGGATTCTCTCTTAGAGAGGAAGAGAGAGAGAGAGAAGTGAGTTCTACAGTAGAAATTGAGGTTGCAACATGGCAAGCTGGCAGGTTTGTTGAAAACCCCATTTCAAAGATGGGATGTGAATGCTAAGTTCAGCCTGTTGAAACCCCCTTGTAGTCCTTACAAGAGGAAATGGCTGGCTAGAGTATTTCACCTGAAATAAGGGAAACAAGAGGAACTCGGTGGTGACCTGGAAGAAATAGGTTATCATTTGAAAAACCCATGATGGAGCAAGTTTCTTCAGCAAGACACTGAAGTGACTGATTGGAGGAAATCAGTTTGTGTGTGTCCAACGACGTACAAATTGCTCTCTGAAACCAACAAGAACCTTCTTGAGCGTTAGCCATTTACCTTTAAGCACTTCAGCCTGGTGAAAATTCATAAATGTGAAATTCTGTGCACAGTACAAGAATTGCCTGATACCGGTGAACTTGGAGTAGTGAGAAGTGAATGATTGAACTATTAAAGCAAAGAACTTTCCTGAACATAGACACATTACATACACGTGCACTTAGAATTAGAAGGTGGTTATGTTAAGTTAATAGTAATAAGTTGATCCTGTTTTTATGTTTAAAGATAATTAAAAGCAACTTTTGTTTCAGTAACCATTTGTCTTGGTGAATCTGTATTGCTGCTGGGTTTTGGGGTCCTCTGGGCTCATAACATTAGAAAGAAAAAATGGACTTGATAGAGAGAAAAAAAACTTTCAGAAATGCAAGATGGCGTAGGGAGAAGATGTGCAAAACCACCTCTCCCCAGCTGAACTACTTAATGTCCGAATTATAAAGTTTGGAAAACCTGGAAAAAGTTTCTGAAGATATTTGAAGACAAAAGATATACAGATGGCTACAAATGTGAAGAAAGCTAAAAGCCAATTTCAAAAGAAACCACCTTTTAAAAGTGCCGAGGAATTGAGGCCTACTCACCAGAAAGAAGCCACAGGGTTGATTGAAGTTGCTCCTAAGTCACAATGTACACCTGGCAGGCTGAGTATTTAATCGGCACCCGTCCTGCAGCCGCAAGATGGTGCTGATTTATCTTTTACCCGCTTGGTGGAATTGGAAATGCGCGCCGGTATTGCCAGGCGCGTGGACGAAGCATCCGAGTGGCATCTAGCGACGTCCTCCTCTAGCTGTTGTGAGCCCGTAAGTGTGACCAGTGGCCCGCCAGTCTGCAGCGGTGCGTCAGAAGACGCACCTGTGCGGCCGCCGGGGCTCCCGGACATGGGCAAGAATAAGTGCGTGTGCTATCTGCTGGAACACGTCTGGGCTGTGGGGAGAGCCGTTCAGTGTCGTACTGAAGAAGTCGGCCCGACATTGACAGGGGTTCAAACCCGCAGAACAGCGCGCCCAGCAATGACTGCAGGTGAAGAGGGGGAAGAAAGTCCTTCCCTGCTATATATAGAGGAACAACCAATTTTAATTGCAGCAGCCAAAATTAAGGAAGCTAGGCCTCAAAGTGGTGTTTCAGCTGAGATGTCTCCAGGAATGGAATGGAAGCAGTCTTTACTGTTTTAGAAGGTATTGCTAAACAGATGGAGAATATGGCCTTTCAGATGCCTTCACAGATGAATCAAGGATTTATCGATATGAAGGGTAGTATGAATAATATTTGTGAAAAAGTGTCATCTGTTAAAAAAAAAAGATATGTCTACGGTGAAAACTGTTATTAATAAGTGTTTGAAGGCAGTTGATACAGTACAGGACAATTTTAAGAAAATTGAAGAGGCTTTTTTTTAATGTAGAGACCAAGTGGAACGAAATAGAGAAAAAATGGAAAAAGTGGAAGATTCTTTCACAGGCTGGGAAATTCAGGAGCGTTGTTGAAAAAGATTGATTCTTTGGAGAACCAAAGTCGACATAATAATGTGAAGATAGTGAGACTTTCCAAAGATATTGAAGGCTCAGATCCGGTTAAGTTTTTTAAAAAGTGGATTCCAGATACCCAGGGTGTTGAGTTTTGTCCGAATGGTTTGGAAATGGACGGAGCACATAGGGGATTAAGGAAGAAACCTTACCCAGGACAGCTGCCTCGGGCTGTCCTAATTCGATATTTGAGGTATCAGGAAAGGGAGATGACTTTGCGATGGCTGTTCAAAAAGCTCGTCAAAATCAGGCTCCACTGATAGTTCAGGGTAATAGAGTATTCTTTTATGCAGATTTGAATCGAGATAATTAAGAGACGTAAGGAATTTAATTCAGCTGAAGAGGTATTGTGGAGAAAGGGGTACAGGTTCGCTTTTCGACATCCCGCTGTGTTGAAAGTTTTCTTTGGGAATTATCAATCTCAATTTTTTGAGAGTGATTACGAGGCATTAATTTTTGCTAATTCTTTGCCAGATGTGCGTACTTGATCTGATCAACCACAATCGCCTAAGAGGAGAATATCTGATAAGAGGAATGGGAATGGGAAGAAGGGGGAAATGTTGCAAAGTCTGCTTGATATTGAAGATCCAGAACAATCTTTGTCTGGACTGGAGTCAGTAGGATGAACTTTTATAGGATGATTAACTTTTATAGAAGCTCAGCTGGGGGGGGGGGGGGGGGAGCAGGGGGTTGGGTGACTCTGATACTTCCGAAGTTATCTGCTACTAGTAGTTTTGTCCACTCCCAGTTAATTGGGGACTTACTACATTTGTTGTCGTTTTGGGGAGTTTTTTTAAATATATATTTTATTTTGTTCTTTTTGAGGGTTTTTTATTTTTTGTGTAGCTTTAGAGGGGAATTTTTATTTACACAGGGGAGCTTCTTTTTTCATATTTTTTATTTGCTGTGTGAGGTATTTTTTTTAGTAAAATATGGCTTATTTGAATTTTGCGGAAGCGTGGGCACTGTTGAATGCTTACACACCTAATGTCGGTGACGAACGATTTGTATCTGAAACTTTTTTGACATTGAATCAGGCTAATGAAAATATTTTAATTGGAGGAGATTTTAATTGTGTTTTGGATCTGTTATTAGATAAATCTCCAAAAAGCATAAAGAAATCTAAGATGGCTGTACAAATGGCAGCTTTGATGAAAGATTTGAATTTGGTTGAAATCTGGAGGAGGTTAAACCTGACGATAAAAGATTTTTCTTTTTATTCGTCTTGACACAATTCTTTTTATAGAATTGATTTGTTTTTAGAATCAGGACATCATCAGGCTCAGATTATTCAGGCTGAATATAAGAGTAGGATTGTGTCCAATCATTCTAAGCTGTTTATATCTTATGTTGGTTCTGAAGTTATGGAGATGACTTACTGATAGAGATTTAATGCAATGTTATTGAAACAACCTGCATTCATTAGCTATATTAAGGATAATATTGTATCTTTTTTTACAGATGGCGTTTGTTCATTTGGCATTAGCAGTAGCATGGAAATGTATTGCGATTACATGGAAATATAATGTGGAATTAAATATAGCTCGTTGGCATAATGAGTTAAGATCCTGTAGTTATATGGAGAAAATAATGTACAATTTGCATGATAATTACTTTTTTTTTTCTTCAGATGTGGTCACCTTATTTGAAATTGATGGGTTTGGAGATATCTTAATTCTTTTTAACTGTAAGTGAGATATATCATGCAGCATGTGTAATTAATTGATATATACTTTTATTTGCTTCCCTTGAGGGGTCTGTTATGAGTGGGGAGGGGGCGGCACGGTTTTGTTTGGTTTTTTTATATATATATGCATTTTAAAATTATAAAGTTTAAAAAAAAAATGCTATAGCCATGTAATCATGGATAAAACCATGTCACTGAGTCTCGCCCACCCCCACTATTAACATTCTAGGTATGTCTGTTGACAAATAAATGGTCAAGCCACTTACTCAACATTTCTAATAACATCAGATCTGCATAACTTCCAATTCAAAAGAAACTGTTCCTAAATCAAGAAAACATTGGAAGATCATAATTAGTGCATTTTCATGATCTCCACTACCCTGGGATGAAAATTATCTGCTTCTGGGGACTGATTGCACTTGACTGCAATACATATTATTGATGCAATTTTGTGGCTCAGAATGTCCTGTATGCTGACATCCTTCAGTGATTGTCAACACTGACCTAAATAATTATCCAACAGGATAATATATATTCTTTATTTCATCTGCAGGGTCAGTATCAGTTTTCAAGAGATCCACAATCCATCTGAATAATTTTTTACCTTTCCTTATGTAAAAGTGAACATTTGTTAATTTTGATGAACTATACTTATTATTCCACACACCCCCTCTCTCACACTCCTTTCTTATCGTCCTTGACACTCACAGTTCCAGAATTTGTGCAAAATTTTGTCATATCACATGAATGTTGTTGTTTTTTTTGGGGGTTTGATTTAAATTTTTATTTATTTTTTAAATTTACAACACGTAGAAGCTGACTCTGGCCATTGAGACCCAAACCACCCAATTACAGGCAATTAACTTACAGCCCCATACGTTTTGGAGCGTGGGAGGAAACCAGAGCTCCCGGGGAAAACACACACAGCTCAAAAGGAGAACGCACAAACTCCTTACTGCCAGCACCAAATTCGAACCTGGCGCTGTGTAACAGCTATTCTAACCATGATCCTTATCTTTAACTGTGGCCTTTTGATTCTGGCACCAGTACTTGCTCGGCTTCACATGAATTTTTGTTTTCTGTCATTTTACCAATTTGCTCAGTTTAACCAAAAGCACAAGAAGACTTACTTTTACCCAAGTTTGGAATTATACTTGTTGTTTTACACTTTTTCCTTTAATACATATATCAAACTCACTTACTAAGATTGCTATTGGATAAACATCCTTGCATTGTTTGGCATTCAAATCAATCCGGCTCTTTACCCATTATCAAATCTAATATGGCTCATCTCCTGCCATTTTCCGGAGAATGCACGCAAGAAATATCCTGAATCCAGATAAGAAATTCACTAATATTAAGTCACAAGCTGGCACGCTTATTTCAATGTACATGAAAGTCGAGATACCCTGTTAAAAACCACCCCGACTTTTATGTAACTTTGTCTAATCGCGGCGCTTAAACGTGCCACCACTTCATTGAAGCTACCACAGAGTCCATGCCCAGCTCTTGCTAGTTTTAAACCCTTTTATAATGTCATTCTTAAAGGCTCGATTGTCCACTTACTTACATCAAAGTTTCATGCATTGGTATCTATACAAAATATACAAAAATCTTTCCTTTGTTTGCCCTGTAATGGCACACCAAGGACACACCCCTTCACCTCCACCACCTTCCCCAACTTGGTTCGAGAGTACAAGCTGGTTATTTAGCTACACAAATATCATGGAGATTTACCTGTAAATCAGATGTCCAATTGTTGATACCTGGCATAACCTCTGTATTACAACTGTAGAAACCTGTCAACATAAAATAAATTCAGAGAGTTTATATAACAAGGACAGCAAGTATAAATTGAAGAATTTCAGCTCATCACCGAAAGGTAAGTGCTTCCATTGAAACACACAACTCCATTTAAATTTTGTTAAGCGTTTAATTGTGCTGAATTTAGAAGAGGATAACGAAGAGCATAATGCTCGTTTTTCCCAAAACTCAGTTACATTCTTCCCAAGGACTTACCAGATGGCGTGGAAGCATCAGTCAACAATGACTGGATATCTTCTACGGCATCAGTATCATCGATCTGAAATGCAGACCAGTGTTATTAATCTCACTCAGTGGCTCAGGACATTACTGAGGGCCTGATGTAGTGGAATAGAGTGCAACGTTATTAGAGCCTTCATGTGAACTATATGCACTTTGTCGAGATTCAGGGCTTGGATCTACTTTTGCGAAGTTGGGCGATTAGGTCTTGTGTTGTCCAGAAACTGATCTGGTTGAAAATAATCTAGTGTTATTAAGACATGTCGTGCAATGATTTGATCATTGAATAGAGTGCAAATAAAGTCCTGAACTGGTAAGAGTGGAAAGCGGGGTCACTTTCCCAATCTGGAGACGGCTCGCGGTGACATCGCTTTCACCCTAAATCAGGAGCAAATGAGTGCGGTGGATTTTATTGGGCGCCACGTTAAACAAAAACAAAAGAATATTATCTTTCTGGATTAGAATAAGGGCGGCATTTATAATTAATGGAGATTTCCTTACTTCTAACACAAAGGCATCCTTTTTCCCATGTGAAAGATCCAATTCAGGAACATCATCCGAACTTTCCGAATGGGATCTGAAGAGCCTGGAACGCTGCCTTGTCTCTGGGATTGGCGATCCGAGCAGCTCGTCTAGTATTTCCTATTGCCAAGAATTAATTACATAGGAAATAAATGGGACATCAAAAGATTTCATTATTATTTACCCTCCGATTCCATATAATGCGCCTGTTTTGAGAAAGCTGGTTACCCTCCAGCGCCTCATTTAGGCAGCAAATGCGTAACTAGGTTCATGAGAAGGTGAGTAAATTTAAGTTCTTGGGAGTCACTACCTTGAAGGATCTTTCCTGGATCTCCAGAAAGCACGAAAACGCCTCTTCTTCCTCAGGAGGTTCATTGGAAACCCTGGCAAATTTCTACAGATGTGTGGTAGAAAGTGTGCTGGCCAGCTAGATCATGGTCTGGGTATGGGGACACCAATACCCCTTAAAAAGGCAGTGAACCCAGCCCAGGACATCACAGGCAAAACTCTCCCACCATCGAGAACATTGGAGAGATTTTCAGATTTATTGTCAGAGTGCATACATGGCATCACATACAACCTTGAGATTCCCTTTTCCTGTGGGCATGGCAGAATTACCACTAATTGGCAGTGCCAAAAATAAACTGTACACAGCATAAAGCATAAGCAAAGAACTGTAAACAGATAATGAATGTCTGTGTAATACAGAGAGAACAAAAAGAAAATCAATAAAGTGCACAAGTAAGAGTCCTTAAAATGAGCCTGTGATTGAGTTTGTCATCGAGGAGTCTGATGGTGGAGCAGCAGCAATCATCAAAGACCCACACAACCCGCCATGGTCGGTTCTCACTGCTGCCATCGGGAAAGAGGTCTCGGTGCCACAAGACTCACACCACCAGGTTCAGCAACAGCTGCTATCCCCACCATCATCAGACTACAACAACAAACACAATTAGGGAGTCTTTAAGGACTCTAACTTGTGCACTTTATGGATTATTTTTACTCTCACTGTATTGCACAGTTTGCTTACATTTATCTGTTCACAATTCATTATTTGTTTACATGTACAAGCTGGATTTAGTTTTTTTTTGCACTACCAATTAGTGGAAATTCTGCCTTGTCCACAAGAAAAAAAGAATGTCAGGGTTGTAGGTGATGTCACGTATGTACTCTGACAATAAATCTAAATGTGCAATTATTAGAGTGTAACTGAGGCATATAAAGTAAAATCTAATCAGAGCATTTTCAACAGACATTCCGGATCGTGATCAAGAATGCGAATCCAAGCTGTTTTCCTTTCTTTTGCCAAGAAGGTGATGTTGTCAATTTCTTTGGTCTTCACCTGATTGGTAACTGAAAGAGGCAACAACGTAGACCATAGCACTACTGTTACAACTGTTGCAAAGTCGCAGTGTTACTACTACAGAACTACAAGTTACTATGTGCAGTATGGGTTATGGAGGGTCACGTGGACCTCTGTCTGGAATCTGGTGGGAACGTGGATTGCAGAGGGGCATGTGACCTCTCCAACTGGAACCTGATCAGAAGTCACCTCACCTGCCAGTGAAGGTCAAGCCTTGCCCACAGTTCAGCACACACCTGGGCACTGGCCCCTTTAATTGCCTCACCGATATTTGGGCCATAATATAGCCTACTACATCTGAGCCATCTCTTCTGGGACAGACCCAAGCTCCACTCCAGGCAGGGAACTGTGGACAACGCTGGAGGATCGTTAGTAAGGTGTGCATAGAAAAAAGGTTGGGAGCTATAGTAGTATCTGCCTAGTGTCCCTAATTTAGTTAAATAAGAGCCATGCATGCCAGGAATATCAAGGGGTGGCAGGTATCTGGTGGGTGTGTATATGTTACAATTTAAAAAAAAAATTAGACATGCAGCACTGTAACAGGGCAATTCGGCCCTGTCTGTGTTTCCCAATTTACACCCCATTAACCTACACCCTGGGTACATTTTGAAGGATGGGAGGAAAATGGAGCCCCCAGAGAAAACCCACGCAGACACAGGGAGAACATACATACTTCTAACAGTGTGGGATTTGAACTCCTGGCGTTATAAAAGCGCTGCTCAAACCGTTACGCCAACCGTGCTGCCTTGTGTGTGTGTGTGTGTGTGTGTGTGTGTGTGTGTGTGTGTGTGTGTGTGGGGGGGGTGTGGGGGGTCTTGGACTCCTGTTGTGACTCCCTTACACTTGTAAATAAAAACCACTGTTCAATCAGCTGCGTTAAGACTCGTTACCCTTGGGACCCATCGAGAACAATGAGCCCAATGAGCTCAATTTGTATTGACTGCAGGCTGGATGAGAGTTAGAGGAATAAAGCCAAATAGTGTTTATCTGGGCCTTGTTCCACCATTATTGGAGTTAAGCCAAAGTGTTCTTAAAATCAGTTTTCAACTGGTATCAGGCATCTTGGGGGAAAAAAATGATGCAAAATTGTCATTATCCTCCAGACTGCACTTGTTCCACCCTGTGATTACCCAATGCAAAATCTTTTGATGGAGGAGATTAGTAATGAGGTACTCAAATAAAAGAGGTCATCCCTGTTTAAGCAAAGCGATAAGGAAAATAAACAGAAGAATTAGCCAGATGAACTCAGCATCCACCCATCAATGGCTTGATCCTACTGGAGACAAAATCTGTTCACAGTGTCAGAAAAATCACCATTCTCTGGCAGTAGATTACTAAGGGTTTTCAAGGCATTTCCAGTGTGCACAACCAACCTTTTTCAAATAGCGATGTACAAAGTACGATTTATCATATCAAAGAACTACACTTCTTGGTGGAAACAGTTCTGGCTGCAAGTAATATACACAAATTGTAAAAAAATATATATTTTTAACCTACATTAGGTTTGGAAACCATTTTGCACAAATAAAAGAGCTGCTTTGCAATGAGACAAATAGTTCCACGAGGTCAATTTAATATAAAAAAATATTTACGCCTTCAGGAATTTGCTTAATTAGAGAGATTTCCCATAATCATGATTTTCCTCAAACCTTTTCAGAAACCAAGCATTTTTATTAAGAAAATGGAGGGCCTTGAATGCAGGTGAAGCAACTATATATACTGGCTAAAGGCTATTCAGCCCCTTTCACTTGGCCCACTATTTAATCAAATCATGGCTGATTGGAGCCTTTAACCCACAGTTAAGACACTTGCTGAATCCAAAACCTTGGAATCCAAGATGGCGGCATTGCCAGAGCCACTGTAGTGGCAGTGTTGCCACTAGTACAGACCCACGAGGAGTGGAGATGCAGTGCTCCCGTGGGGTCTGGCCGCCTAGTCGACTGCTGTCGGCTCTGCATGGCCTGTTGAGGGGGATGATGGGGGTTTAGTTGAAATTCCGCAACCGTCTATTAATTGGCTGCAGCTGCGAGGGGCTGCAGACTCCGGGGAAAGCAAAGGACTGGAGCAGGGCACCAGAGGACGGGAAGATCACGCCCGACTGAGAGAGAGAAGCGGAAGAGACGACCTGTGGGGGGGGGGGGGGCGGTGATCACGGCGGCAGACCGTTGAGGGGGCTCTGAGGCTGAGGGACCAGTGCATGCGGTGGGCTACTGGCAATTCGAGGTGAGGAATCTGTTGGCAGCTGGAGACCGCTGTCAGGCGCCGAGCTGCAGACTGCTGGAGACTGGCTTGAACTGGCTGGAGGGGCACCAGGTATCGGAACTGGGATGTGAGATGGTGCCAAGGGTGCTGAAGAGTTCCTGATTGTGTCAGAGGTTCAGATCTGGAGCTCGGGTTGCCAATGGTTTGCACTGGATTCTGTGTGGCTGTGGAAGCGCTGGAGGCGAATCCACGGACACTCGGTGACTCTGGGGGAGCTCGCTTTTGCTTCTCCCTCTCTGACTTTAAGTGGTGCTTAGGCAATTCCTGCTTGTGACGAATTGGTCTGCCTTGCAGCAGGCAACAAGAAGCTTCATGTAATACATTGCTGTTTTATTGCTATGATAATAAAATGAATCTTGAACAAAAACTTATCTAACTCAATCTCAAAGATGTTTACCAACTTCCAACATCTACAATCTTCTTCAGGAAAGATCTTCAACTTCCTGCTGTTACTTTATTTTGGTTCATCTTAATTCGCACACAAATGAGCTTGTACTTACAGGAGGGTTGATCTCATAGATTTCTCGATTTTTCACGATCAGATCATTGATCTTTTTCTGTATGTTTGCTATATGTTGATCATAAGAAGAGTCACTTGGTGTCTTCCCTGCAACTTGGATACCCCCTGGAGCAGGCAGCGCTGTCACATACAAACCAGTTGCAGACTAAAACAAATCCAAGGAAAATATATTCAAAACACAAAATAATGGCAGCCTCATTATAAACATGCACATGGGAATTTACAATGAGAAAAGCTGGGCATGGATTTAAGACTTTAATGCAGATTTAAAACATTTCCACATAGAAGTCACCATTTAAGATAGACAGTTCAGCTATTTAGTGTTACCATTAAAGTTCAAATTCTAAATACCATCTTCTCAGAGTTGTGCAATGTAGAATCAGACCCTTTGACCCACCTGGTCTATGGTGACCACCATGCCTGTCTACACTAATTCCACTTGCCTGCATTAATTCCATTTCCTTTGATAGCCCGAGGAAACTGCTCTCCTGGTGGCAATGGCAGCGGAAGATTGAATGGTAGTTGTCATTAATAATATATTGCAGTGTGGCGGCACACCACTAGGCAGGCCCAGCTTGTAATCCACGCGGTGGGGCAGCTGGCCAAAATGGCACCATCGGGGGTTTCCCCTTCTTCTCAGCACGGGGCTCAGAAGACCGCGCTGGGGGACCACGTCACTCCCGGGTGACGTCAGCGCCCCCCAGCCCGGTTCTCAGCCAGGTCCGGGCTGGGAATACAAATCCAGCCCAGCAGCCTTCAATAAATCAGTTCTGCTCACTGAGTTCAATCCGTCTGGTTGTATGTTCTTTCAGTAGCAGTGTAGCTGCCGCTACAGCAGGATATTAATTATTTGTATGTGTAAGCAAGTTTCTTGCTAATAATGCCTATCTGCGTCCTATCACTTGTACTGAGAGTTGTGACTATAGACCTGCTCCATTGGGTTAATGGTGGGTATTACTTTCACTCATTTATTACAATTGATTGTCAAAAGCTGATTGAATGATACTGCAGAGAGAGTTAATGGCAACAGTGGTTATAGTCACAGTGGTTCCAGTGAGTTGCACCAGATGTTCAGAACAAAGAATCTATTTTATGACAACAGGATTGTTTTTATATTTAAAATAATCTTATATTCAATTGATTATATATTCCATTATATGTAATTAAACTTACAATAAATATAATAAACATATTGTTATAATTTACCACGCCCTCATTTGTTTATCGTTTCTGAACGGTTATTAATAATTAAAATATATTGATATAAGCTACGAAAAGCCCGTTTATCGAGGGGGTAGGGGATTTCAGCAATGCTGCGGGTTTCAAGCAGTGCAGTGGGACGGAGTCGGCCAGCAGGTCAAAACGTGAGGGCCAAAATGTCCTGGACCCACCCTGGCAATGCATTCCAGGCACCACCACTCACTGTGTGGAAAACTAACATCTAACACCTCCCCTAAACTTTCCTCCACTCACCTTAAACAAATGCCCTCTGGTATTTCCTATTGTAACCTCATTTACTCTCATCTATCCCTTCTCAACTTCAGTGATTTATTATCGTAACATGAGTTATGGATTTTGATTTAATTCATGCATTCTTACAAGCACAACAAAATAGAGGCTTGACCACAGATAATAAATGAACACAAATCTCTTTGAACTGTAAACGTGCAAAGACTTAATCTCACTTTAATGAAATATATAAAAGGTGAACGTTTATCTGTGCTGAGGAGTTTAACATGCATTTGAAGTGACAAAGGAAATTGGTGAAGGTAGGGTGGTAGATGTGAAGAATATGGATTTTAGTAAGGCATTTGATATGGTCGTCCATGGTAGACTCATTCAGAAAACCATGATGCTTGGGATCCATGGAACTCTGGCTGTGTGGATTCAGAACTGGCTTGCCTGAAGAAAGCAGAGGTAGTTGTAGTAGGTGGAATTTATTCTACCTGGAGGTCAGTGACTAGCGGTGCTCGGCAGGGATCTGTTCTGGAAGCCTTGCGCTTTGTGATTTTTATGAAGGACCCAGATGAAGAAAAGGAAGGATGGATCAGTAAGCTTGTAGATGACATGAAGTTAGGTGTTGTCATAGGTTACAGCAAGGATAGACAGAATGTAGAGTTGGACAGAGAAGTGATAAATGGATTTCAATCTGGATAAGTCTGCAATGATAGGTTTTGGAAAGTTGAACCTGAAGGTGAAGTAAATGGCTAATGCAGGATTCTTAACAGAGTGGAAGAACAGAGGGACCTTGGAGTCCAAATCCATAGATCTCTTAAGATTGCCATGTAAGTTGATAGGGTAAATAAGAAGGCTTATTGTATGCTGGCCTTTATTAGTTTGGGGGATTGAGTTTATGACCGTGAGGAAAAGTTGCAGCTCCACAAAACACTGGTTACACTATCTGTGTTCAGTTCTGGTCACCTCATTAGAGGAAGCTTTGGAGAGAGTGCAGAGGAGATTAACCAGGATGTTGCTTGAATTGGAAAACACGTCTTACGTGGAAAGGTTAACAGAGCTAGTGGTTTTCTGTTTAGTGTGAAGGATGAGAGGTGTGACTTAACAGAGGTCTACAAGATTTTGAGACACATAGGGTGGACAGCCAGCACTTTTTCCCAGGGCAACTATAGGAAATATTGTTTAAGATGAGGGGAGAAAAGTTTAGGGGAGATGTCAGGATTTTTTATATATACAGAGAGCGGTGGGTGCCTGGAATGCATTGCCAGGGTGGTTAGTGTTGACTGGTATAATCGGAACATTCAAAAGACTCTAGATCAGCAAATGGATGTTAAAAAAAAGAGGGTTATATGTGTGAGTCAAGGAAAAATTAGATTGTTGTGGAGTATGTTTACGTAGGTCAGCACAATGTCGTAAACGAAGAGACTGTACTGTAATGTTCTGAGTGAGTGAAATATTTACTCACAGCAAGGCCCATCAACATGTTTTCACCAACTGCAATCTGAATCCTCAGCCCAAATAGTGCATTCATTCCTCTCAATTTAAGTTTGTTCATCAGCTGTGTATGAAGTTCATATTCCATAAACGGCAGGAGATTGCTTATTGCGGTAGCGTTGGCCTCACCCTGAGTTTTCTTCTTCTGACGACAGAGTCTATGTCATCAAGAAAAGCAATGTCAGTACACAGAATAAAATCAAGTTACGGTGATAATAAAATCACGTCACGGTGATAATAAAATTCTTTACCTAGCTTGAATCAAGCAGCCTTTTCCAGTTATTGCTGCTTCCAATGGAGGCTCAATAGTTGTGAAGAGAACATCTGGAACCTTCTGCTTCCGACAAACATAGCAATATGTGAGGTGTGCCGGGAATGGCATGTTTAACTCATCGTAAGGAATATGACAGAAACTGCAGCCAAGAGATGATGCATCATCCAGTCTGGAAGAAGGAAACACATTCTAATGAGATCTTGAAGCTTCAGAACATCAATCATGATTAACTGTTACAAATGTTTGGAAAAGCACACATAGATCAAGAATTAAAAAATTTAGATCACACAACATGTACTTGTGGTTTTAACTTTCTGCTGCCAACTTCCTATGGCTTAAAAGAAATTAGGTTAATCTTTTTAACCCAAACAAAAGACATTTCCATCTACAATAATCAGGAAGGATAAATACATTTTATACAGGAATACATAATTCAAAGAAGTTCTGTTACTGCTTTGTCAACAGAATGCATCACAAAAGAAATTAGAACCCCATTTCCTTTTCGTAAATCACTGTATAAATGCTCTAGACAGATACATTGGGCTATTATTGGGGTATCCGGGAAGAAAGGGGCTTAAACCAAGCATTATTTTGATTGCTTACATAAGCCAGCATGATCTTTGATAATTCATCAGTGAAATTACATCTTGGTTTATCTTTTGTGAGTTTTAAAAAAAAAATATCAAATGCAAGACAATTTTGCCAGTTAGAAAATGAAAAATTGGCGTGTGATATTAGATAATTAAATATGGTTAGTATTTTAGATAGTTACCTTGATGCAAGCTGTTAGGAAACAACAACCGCATTTCAATTTCTTGCCAAATCGATGCCAGATTTCAAACTTTGTTAGTAGAAATGAATTGTTTGGACCTGCAACACCCCCCCCCCCCTCCCCACTGTAATAGTTTAACCTACCCTAATAGAGAAGCACTATCCTGGCACTGAAGAAAAAAATCAAACTCTCCCTTTTCTGACCCTGTGGAAAAGAAGCTAGGCTGCCTTGACAACCTGTGTTCACTACAGCCTTCCATGCTGCAATCTTGAAGCATCTTTGGATTCAGTACAGCCGCAGTGCCTGAAGCAGACAAGATACAGACTTCCTCACTGTGGAAAATAAATTAACAGAAAATTATTAGGATGTTACCTCAGAGTAGCAAAAAAGTGCATAATTAGATTTCCTTTAGAGATCCAAGATATTCATAACTGTAGAAAATATCATTAATGGCAATGTCTACATTTAGTTTGATTATTATTAACTAATGTACGAACCATTTAACATGATAGTGGCAAACTGGGTGTTATTTTCTAGTTGTTCCAATTAGTAAGGCACCACCTCCACTCGCTTGAATCAATGGTGGACAAATAGCTTTTCTGAAGTGGCTGGACTCTAAAAAGCACAAGTGTCTTGTTTCTTATGAAAACTGCTTAGTCATCCTATTCTTTCTCTTGAATACACACCATAATCTTAAATCCCCATTCCCTGCTTTCCCCTTCCTCGAGGCATGGGTCTGCTTGTGATTTTTCAATGGGTCACGAAAGTTTAGGCGATCTTTTCAAATGCCCTTCCCTGAGCCCACCAAGTGAAATATCCCCATCTGTGAATTTGATTCTTCCCCTAGTTCAGTGGTCCCCAACTTTTATTTTGCAATGAGGGCAAAACTCACTTCAGAGGCTACTACAGAGTGGCATTCAGATCATATACAATTCTTGAATTAATTTAAATTTTTAATTGTTAACAAATGCATAATTGCTTTCTTTGTCTCTGCAAATATTTTAAATATCCTTTCATCTTTTCACAGACCTTCAATTTTGATAGCCTCAAGGTGAGCCGTTGAAGCGGTGCATTTATCATGGAGCTTGGACTTCCAGAAGGAAGGCCAATGTTGCACAGAATTTTGCCAATCAAGACCTAATGTTAGGGCCTCTTTCACTCCTGTAGGTGTGTAGGAGTAAGTGATATCTAACAGTCCACAGCTCTGGAAGGGCCAGATTAAACCAGACTGCGCACTGGGTGTGCTATGCATCACAGCTCCAGACATTTTGGCAAGATCCATCTCCCTCTACTTCGATCCTTCTTCTCATCCAACCTCTGAAATATAGCTTCCTTTCCTGGATTCTGTTTGAACTGATATCGTTAACTACTCCTACTGTGCAGGCCATCTTGAACACTTCACCCACCAATCTGTTGCCATGTCTGTCCGCTGTTTTTTATAAAAAAGCCGAAATTTTCTGTATTATTAACTCCAAATTCACAAGAACCTTTCCTACAATGTAAGCATTCTGGCCAGACCATAAATTACATCTTATTCAACTATCTTTTCATCTTGGTTGCAGCATTTGACAAGACAGAAGCAGCATCTGACACAAGTAAATTACCATTTTCCTTCCAGGACCTCCTCTTCATCATCTTGCACTCCTTAATCCAACTAGTTGAAGTTACTCTCCATTCTTCTATCTAGTTATATAGGAATTCAAATCGCCCAAAGTGGCTTCACTGCTTGATCCCACACTGAAGATCTCCCTCTTCACAACCCCTAGAAAAGTCCTTTGGTACATCATCTGAAAGCACATCAGGTTACATCTGCCCAATTGTTTTTATCCAATTTGGTCTCATTGTCCCCTCTCTTGTCTCTCCAATGTTTGTTGTGTTTTTATGGTATTTATCGGACATGCAGAAATATTCTCCAAATTTTCTGCAACTGTGCTGGGAAGAGGAGCCAATGCCTTATGTTAACTCTGTCTCTCTTCTCATGGATGTCACCTGACCTGTAGATTCTCCCCCACCTTTCCTACCATAATTTTAGATTTCCAATATCAACATTTTTTTGGTTTTGAGTTAGGCAATTGTATTCAGTCACTTCCATAAACTCCATTCACTTTGGCCTCAACCCAAGGTTGAATCTCAACTTGGGTATGAGCATCAACATACAGACATTTTAACCATATATGGTGTAGTTATTTCAAAATTGAACTGGATCTTTGTAGTCAATTTTAAACAACTTTGCTCGCTGCTGATCTCCAAGAAGTAATTCTCAAAGATCTTGCTATCTCTGTAAGGATCAAAAGGCCTTAGCAACAGTGGCATTATCAAGCTGGCTGAGCAACCAAATGACATTGAAAGATTCTCTACGATAGCCAAACTAGAAATAAAAAGCACAGTTTTTAACCGAACATCTCAATTTGCGTACAATGAAGATTGGAATATGAAGATAAGATACGGATAGAAATACTTCTTTCTCAACCTTTTAAAAGAAGATTGAAAAATATTTCAGAGCTGCCCTAATTTTGCGTCAGGGCATCAGGGTTCGTTGAGAGGTCATTATGAATTAGCATGCCATTCTTAACTATCAAAGAAGCTTTTTTTCCTTAAGATTCCCTATTTTTGGAAAGAATACAGAAGATGGTTTCAAAGCTGGACACACAAATGGAGGGAACTTCCAAATTTGTTTTCACGTTGAAAACTGTTGAATGAGCAGATTTAGTCTGCTAGTCATTTAATACTAAGATGTTTAGAAAAGTCTTACAGTGGGTCATGAATCTCTACACCATAGATGAGAAAGCTAGCTCCTCAGAAGTACCATATTTTTATGCATATAATGCACACATTAAATGCCTATTTTACAAACCAGGTAACCCCTCCCCCCTCCCCATCGTGCGTTATATGTATGTGTGCACCATATGAGAATATTTTTACTCAGTGAAGGAACATGGACAATTAATAGCGACCGTGGGAAAGATGTGCCAGCAATTTATAGTGAGCATGGAAATATTAGTGAGTGTGGGAAAATAATAGCAGCATTGAAAGAATGTGCACAATTAATAGTGACCATTGGAAAGACGAGCCGGCAATTTATAGCGAGTGTAGGAATATTATATCGAGTATGAGAATGTAATAGCGGCAATGAAAGAATGGGCACAATTTATAGCTGGTGTGGGAAATTTTGATTTTAGAAATATCTATAAACAGGACACTGCACCTTATCAATGTTAATTGCCCAGACCCATCTCTGAGGGAGAAGATTTACATATCAAGTACCTCTGATTTGAGACAAAATTAGAATTAAAATCCTGTTTCACTCTGAAGCCTGTCTTCAATCTATTTAATTGAGTCCTCTCCAAAGCTTGTTATAATAGTCTCCTTTAGGTGGCCAGAATACCACGATATAAAGCCGCATATTCTACCTGAATGCAGCTGTCAGGAAGCTACCTGAAAGAGCCTGTTGTGGCTCGGAAGAGTACTCACCAACCCTCCTCCGGGAGGTATAATCTCTGCATCTGAACAGTCCCCCGAGGCACCTGAAAGCAGCTGCTATAGGGCGGGCTGATGACAATCAGCCGGCGAACCAGATTCCCGCACCCGACAACCCCCCTCTCCGACGTCCCACGCTGGCCGGCCCTGCCCAGACGTCCCACGCTGGCCGGCCCTGCCCAGACGCCCCACGCTGGCCGGCCCTGCCCAGACGCCCCACGCTGGCCGGCCCTGCCCAGACGTCCCACGCTGGCCGGCCCTGCCCAGACGTCCCACGCTGGCCGGCCCTGCCCAGACGCCCCACGCTGGCCGGCCCTGCCCAGACGCCCCACGCTGGCCGACCCTGCCCAGACGCCCCACGCTGGCCGGCCCTGCCCAGACGCCCCACGCTGGCCGGCCCTCCCCAGACGTCCCACGCTGGCCGGCCCTGCCCAGACGTCCCACGCTGGCCGGCCCTGCCCAGACGTCCCACGCTGGCCGGCCCTGCCCAGACGTCCCACGCTGGCCGGCCTGCTCAGACGTCCCACGCTGGCCGGCCCTGCCCAGTCGTCCCACGCTGGCCGGCCCTGCCCAGTCGTCCCACGCTGGGACAAGAGCCAGAATGCGCTTCGAGGCACCTCTCCTGCAGCTGTCCCTTTCAGGTTAACAGCACAGCGCTTTCAGAGCTGCCACCTGAAAGACCATTCAACAGAGCTGTATCCGCTTCTGCAGGCGCATTCTTGGCAGGGAATGGAACTGCAAGTGGCTAATGTGTTGCAGTGGGATATAATCTATATAACGGACAATTGACACCTCTGGGGGAAGTTGATTGGGTGTTAATTGTGGGAGATTAGCTGTGGAAGATGTGCTTTGTCTCATGTCCTATTTAAATGCAAATTGCTTTTGCCAGTTGGAATTTAGAATACTGCCCCCGTGCATTATATGTGTGCGCGCACTATATACTTGAAAATACAGCATTTACAGGGGAAATGATTACATGTTTGATGCCGATTTAGCACAGAAGAGTTGAAGTTTGGTGCAAGTCAGCCAAGTTCATGTTGAATGGTTGGATGGCAAAAGGGCATGTGGCTTCCTCCTGGTTTTTCCTTACATACTGACATAAATTCTAGATCTATGCATTTAACTGAATATGTACAGACTTTTAGAAGTTGCTGTCAGTTTCATGCTAATAAGTACTCATAGCTTCTCTATCGTTACAACCACAAAATCCAGGCTGTTAAATTAGTCGCAACACAGATATACATAACCAATTATATGAAACCTGAAAGTCTGTAGATACTGTGATTATGATAAAAACATAAAAATGCTGGACGAACTCAGCAGGTCTCACAGAATCCATCGGAAGTAAAGATATGCAACCAATGTTTCGGGCCTGAGTCATTCAAAGCAGGCAGGCGCCTTAATAAAAAGGCCAGGGAGGACCATAGACCAACAGACAATTACACTGGCCTCCTATTTCTGTAAGCTCCCCCTCCCTTCTTCAATGCCGTATCATTTCCTTTACCTCAATCTCTCTTTTCCTTTCCCTCTGTATTCTTTTCTCCAGCTTGGCCAACTCCCTCTCCCCCAATCAATGTTCAGCTTTCCTCTCATATCCATGTCTAATTGTGGACATTTGCCTGATGACCCATGCTCCTCCCCCTGCCCTTTCTTTGCTCCTTCCCCAGACATTTTATTTAGGTGCCTGCTCATATCTTGAAGAAGGGCTCAGGCCTGAAACGTTGGTTACCTCCTAGGGACACTGTGTGACGTGTTGAGATCTCCCAGCATTCTCGTGCTTTTACCTAACCAATGATCTTGCAAATTATTCCAAACTGCTGCACCAGATGGCGGGCACACTGCCATTTTCACACTCACCAGATACTAGTTGATTCACTGTATCCAACAACTGCATGGCATCCAAGAGCCTTGCCATGTGACTTGATTTCTTGTCGGATTTCTGCCCACCAAGCATCTCGAGTTTCAGGTTCATCTAAAGAGAAAAAAAAACAAGAAATCATTAGATAAATCAGCAATATTCATCTAACTCAAGATTGAATCACAAATCTGAATTCCCTCATCTTTTTGACAAGATTTATATATGAATAAGATGCAAGGATAAATGACCAACATCCACTTTCTGAGCAAGTAACATTGACAGAATACAAAATGAAACACTAAACTACTCAGGAAGCTGATGAATTGGTGTAAAACCTCAAAAGGTTCATTAACGCACGACAGAGGAAACCTGTTGAGGGGATGAAATTCAACTTTGGCTCCAAACCTTCAACTGAGAGTTTGGGTCTTGGTTGCCCTCACCACCACACATTCAATTATATCGACTTCAAAGACGATGTCAAGAGAACCAAATGCATAGGGGTATAACTGGGAGCTAAGGCTCGTGCACTGGTTTAGAATTGCAATCAAAGATGAAATTTCCACCCTTCCCCCCAGTCTATGTGGAATTCCAGCCTCAGAAAAGTGGGGCCCATTTGCTGCAGCAAATCACTGACCATTCGCAAGACAACTTTCGCAAGGCAACTGAATTGTGCAAGTCTTGTACCTTCAGGATTTGAAAAATGTTCAGCCTTTTAATTAATATAGATCTTTATCTTTATCTTTGGCTTGGCTTTGCGGACGAAGATTTATGGAGGGGGTAAATGTCCACGTCAGCTGCAGGCTCGTTTGTGGCTGACAAGTCCGATGCGGGACAGGCAGACACGGTTGCAGCGGAAAATTGGTTGGTTGGGGTTGGGTGTTGGGTTTTTCCTCCTTTGCCTTTTGTCAGTGAGGTGGGCTCTGCGGTCTTCTTCAAAGGAGGTTGCTGCCCGCCAAACAGTGAGGCGCCAAGATGCACAGTTTGAGGCGATATCAGTCCACTGGCGGTGGTCAATGTGGCAGGCACCAAGAGATTTCTTTAGGCAGTCCTTGTACCTTTTCTTTGGTGCACCTCTGTCACGGTGGCCAGTGGAGAGCTCGCCATATAACACGATATAGATACTCCCCAACATATGTCCAAATTCCGTTCTGACCAACCTGCCGTATCTCGAAATGGACGCAAGTTGGAAGTACGTTAGCATAGCATGTATTCCCCATTCTATCAGTCCCCACACTGATCCCACTCCCCTGCACTCTCCTGACAGCCTGCTATATCCCCACACTGATCCCACTTCCCCACGCTCTCCCGACAGCCTTCTGTATCTGTATAGCATTTTTAACCTAAGAACTGAGAGAGATGCTGTGATGTACACGATGCCGTGATATCGTCTGCCAGTCACTATTGAATGCATGGAGCTGCCAGCATTGGTGGACGTACCACCAAGTTTAATTTTTATATTTACACATTTTTTTTCTTTATTTAAAAAAAATTCATACAGTATTTTTTTCAGTCATATGTACGGATGGTTGTAAGTTGCATGGGTCGTAAGTCGGGGAATATCTAAATTCTTTGTTTCCACTTGCTCAAAATCTTGGTGAATTTTCTGCAACAACTCTAAGTATCTTCATCCCATGAACATTAGAGGGTTCAAATAGACATTTACTACCATTGTCTTAAGGTCAATTCAGGTTGGACAATAAATGATGACTTTTCCAGATGTGCCCGAACTAAAATGAATAATTCAAAACAAGGTGGTACATTAATAAAAAATACCGCCTGTCACCAATAAGGAAGTCAGTAATAATTTATTGTAAGAGACTATTGTAGCTGCTTAAAATTATTGCCACCAATCAAGAAATTATCTGCTGTCATCTCTGTAGGTAAGGGACCATGCCACAGCTGGAATAGGGCACTAAGCATCAGTGCCACACTCTTCGATAACATTCTCACATCCCCTGCGATCATGTAGAATGTTTGTTTCAAAAAAGTTTCTCTGATTTAGCAAGGAGTACAAAGAAACTTCACAGCAGGGGTATCTGATTTTTTTTTTAAAAAGGTACTTTCCTTCAAAGGAAACTTTATATAAATTTCAGTGTTAAACTTCTAAAAATATTAAGATGTTCTTCTCCATCACAGTAAATGCCCACCATCTCCAAAAGAAAAAAAAACATTGTATATTATGCTACCTTACCAGTGTGGAAAAACCACTGTCTGGCTCCAGATTATTTATGATCAGCAATATTAGTGTCGATAAATAATTGATTACAAATTACAATGTACATGCAGTACACAATCCAAATTTAAACAGTATCCATTCAGTTTTAAATAACAAGAATTGCCCATTTGAAACATGAATAAGTTTCTGTAGTAAAATAACTCAAAGAATCAGATGGTCCATTGATCCAATACATTTTTGGCAGTTTTACCAAAAGAGACCTCTCCAATTAGTTTCAATCCTCTGCTATTTGCTCAAAACCCTTCAAGTGTACCAAATTTATTTTTGAAAATTACCAATGAACCTGCTTCTACCAACCCAACCACAAGTGCATTCCAGATTACATGGAACAATTGAATCTATATGTTTAAAAAAAAACCCCTATCACCTTGTTCTTTTGCAGATTATCAAAGATGTCTGTCATCTGGTTACTGGTGTTCCTGCCTGTAGAATAATTCCTCCCTATTGACTTCACTACCTTTGTAGCACTGAAGAAACATTTCAATTAATTAATTTCTTAACTTTCTCAGACCAATCTCATCTTTCCTTCTTTCTCTATGATGGATACCCCTGATCACTGGTAACAAGTGAGGCCATTTTAAAAATGTAATTTACCAAGCAAATCTCCATTCCACCCTCAAATTGTTTTATTAAATATTTTAAAATATTCAAATAATAAATCTAATCAATCGAACATTTAGAGACAGCATAACATACTTTGACTGGACGAGTTGTCAGATCATTATGGGGGGGGTTGGTTGTTAGTGGCGGTGGGTGGTTCCTTGGCTGAACTTTAGTTTCCCAACCACCTCTATTTTATGGAAGGGCCACAACAGCAACTATGAGCCCACATAGATAGCCCCAAAAGGCAAATGCTTTTCAGGGTGAGCCCAGGAGGAGGACGGGTGGGATTGATGGTGAAGGGGCAAACACAGCGCACAAGCTCAGTTCAACCAGCCCACACTGACATGTGTCTCCTGTAGATGGTTTGAATGCTTTGCCTGCTTTCCGAATGTTCCACTGCATATTTGAAATTCTTAAATTCACAAGCCAACTCTAATAATTGCTTCAATATGCTGCTCTGGGTCTCCCTTCTAAATCTTGTCTTTATTTGTATATCAATGTTATCAACATTCTACTTATACTTTCTATAACCTTTAGTGCCGTACTCTCATAGCTATGTTAAAACCTAAGCCCATTTTTTTCTGACAAATTGGCCCTATAATTATGTAATAGTTACTCTTCACTTAATCAGTTTTAAGTATATTCACTTCAAAAATGTCAAACTACACAAATTGAAACTGCTCCAGGTTATAGAGACTTAGCACCCTCTAGTGACAATTAGCAGCAGTGCTGCTGCTGTGTTCCTCCATTTTGGTTACTTTACAATAAAAGTCTCTTAAAAATATTGAATTGCAATACAACTAATGCCCCTTTTCCACTGGTTCCTTGTCCCAGGAATTAATGTGGAATTAGTGGTTAAGGGTCCGGTGGAAAAAGAACATTGTCCGAACGCCGACATCAAATGACATCGAATCATGCCAGATATTGTCCGCCTCTACTCCTACTAATATCCCCGGTCAGTATTAGTTGACGTCAGCATGCCGCTAAAACCAGTGGAAGAAGGACAGCAGAAAGCCACCCATTTCCGGTTGAAGGTGGGCTCTCCAATCCCTGGGAATGTGTTGTGTTCAGTGGAAAAGCAGTCAGTCACCCGGTTTAAGGTGGCCCAGTGGAAACAGCACAAACGGCTTCCTATCCTGGGACACTGCACAGCCAATTAACTGGAATGCCCAGTGGAGAAAGGGCTTAAGATAATTACATTAAATTGTTTTTAAACTTCAGCTACATTAATGCTCTTATTTTTGTAAACAAGTATATCAGTTTAAAGCTGCTATTTTGACCCATCCAATTATCAACATCATGAATGGTGAAGGTTACCAACAATAAATAGGATTACAAAGGTGTCCATTTCTCTTCAACATATACTTTTACATGCTTGACCAAAATTAAGATCAAAGAAAGGTATATGCAAAACTTTCATAATTAGAAGAATATTTTAAAACTAAATGTTGGCTCATAAAGAACTTGCTTTTATTTAACCTCTCTTAAAACTTTAAGCTAGAGTTCTCAACCTTTTTCTTTCCACTTTAAGTGATCCCTATGCCATCGGTGCTCTGTGATTAATAAGCGATTGCTTAAGTGGGATGCGGGTGGGAAGGAAAGGTTGAGAACCACTGCTCTAGACCCAATTGTTACTGAAATAATTTGATTGAGAAAAATTGTCATTGGTCCATTTCCTTTGGAGTTTTGAAACCATGCACATAACGAGTCAATGAGGTACGATTAAAACAGTGGTTTACAAATTTTTCTTTCCACCCACATCCCACCTTAAGTAAACCTTTACTGATCACAGAGAACCTATAGTGTAGGGAATATTTAAAGTGGTATGTGAGTGGAAAGAAAAAAGTTGAGAAGCATTGCCTTAAGCCCTCCTTAATCATATCAAAAGGGGCTCATTTAACAAATAGGGAAATGGCTAGATTCTCTTTTTGTAATGCTGGTTAAGAAAAAAATGTTGGTTGAAGCAGCAAGTGAACTTTTCTACTTCCATTCAGTGTCTGGGACATTGTATATCCAGCCAACGCTGGATAGGTGGTTTAAAATCTCATCCGAAAGACACATTCCACTCTGCAACATTAGCTGCTTTCAGATGGCCTCAATACCCGACTGCAAAGCAACACATTATACTCCTTTGCGACTGTTGGGTGGCCATCTGAAACAGGATAAGCCGGCCAGGAGGTCTACTCACCCAACCCTTCTCCAATAGATATAATATCCTGCTCGGAGTATTCCCCATTGCAGCTGAAAGCAACTCAGCCAAAGCTGCTAGCAGCTTTCAGGTGCCTAGCAGTGGGCAGGCTGACTGTCAGCTGGCGACCCACTGACAGCCACCCTCCCCGCTGGTGACAACTACTCTCTCTGCTGCCTGACAGTCCCCTGGCATGGGACTACGGGACTCATGCATGCACACAAAATCCCGCTAAATTTAAAAGCTTTCAATAAGTCAGGATTCTCAGGGATGGCTGCCATAGCTCCGTACTCCCCCCCCCCTACCGCCCCCCCCCACCGCCCCACCCCCCCACAGGCCCCCACTCCCCCGCCGGCCGCCCCAGCCCCTACTCCCCCGCCGACCACCCGAGCCCTGCAGTCCCGTGCCAGAGGCTTCAGGCAGCGGGGAGGCGAGCTGTCAGACTGCTGTCACGAGTAGCCAGCTTTCGCTGCTAGACGGCTAGCAGTCAGCTGGTACATTTAGGTGCCAGAAAGCCGTCAATTGCGTGGCCACCTAAATGTGCCAGCTGAACTCTGCTAGCTGTGCCTGCAGGCGGGTAATCTTCATTGGCACACCTAAAAGCGGCTAACTTGGTAACCTCACATTTAGGATTCAAATCTTTACAGTGAAACTTTGGACATCAATATTCATGACCATTTGAAGATAAAATATCACGTTTAAATGGAAACATTGATATTGCATCTAAATATAAACCACAGAGATATTATATTTTCACATCCTGTACATTCAATTTGTCTTGCAAGATGAACAGTGTTAATCCACAAAATAAACCATTTGTCATTTTATTAAATCACTGTAATTGTTCTATGAAGTAAATATGTGGTTAAAAGATGCCGCAGAAGAGGCTATTTAATGGACTATCAAAGGCCACTTTTATTCTTCAGCTTTTGTAATGTTAGCTTTGTTTTCAGACAATGAGATTTTATGCCTTTTCTTTGCATAGCTCCAGATCCTCACTATAGTTTGGGTAACAATACGAATGCACCTTTCAGCAAAAAGATTGGATTTAATTTTAGTTTCAACATCAATTTACCAAACCAAATATTATTTGAAATCCCTATTTGCAGCATGTAGAGAGAGAAAATAACTTCCATTTGTCAAAGATTAACCTGCCAAATCTTCACTAGTATTACTTTTCAAGATCATAATTTCCCCCAAAGAGATCTTATGAACTTAATTTCTAAAAACAACAAGGTAAAATCAATCTTTTTTCCATCTTACTTGCTTCCAGGTTTGGCTCAAGAAGGTGAAAAAATGAACCAAAGACATTTAATTCAGTCCAAGTTACAAAGGGGCTTCTCATTACATCTGCATTCAAAATTGAATTCCTGCAGATGTTCTGCCTTTAAAAAAAAAAGGTTCGTAATATTATTTAAACTGCATTTGGCAATGTTATAAATCAGATTTATTCCAACCAATAGTCAGAAGCTGAATAGTGACCAGCATTGTTCCTGTATTCTACATTCCTCAACTAGAACATTGCAGCACAGAAAAAAACCCTTTTAGCCATTCTATTCTGTGCTGAACCTTTCTTTTTGCCTAGAACCAGTGGCCTGCACCCATACCTCCATCATCCAAACTAAAATTGAACCCACATTCACTTCAGCTGGCAGCACATTCCACACTCCCATCACTCTGAAGAATTTCCCCCTCATGTTCCCCTAAACCTTTCCCCTTTCACTCTTAACCCATGTCTTCTGGTTTGTATCACCTACCCTTAGTGGAAAAAACCTATCTAAATCATCTATTATCTACATCTGTCTATAGCCTCATAATTTTAAATATCTCTTATCATATCTCCCCTTATTCTTCTATGTTCTAGGGAATAAAATCCTAACCGGTTTAATCTTTCCCTGTAACCTAGTTCCTGAAATCTGGGCAACATCCTACCAAATCTTCTTCACACTCTTTCAATCTTATTGGTATCTTTTCTGTAGTGAGATGACCAAAACTGCAATACACCAAATTTGGCCTCTGCAAACTTGCTGATCCAATTTAACACATTATTATCCAGATTAATGATGCAGATGACAAACAACAATGGTCCCAATACTGCTCCCGGAGATTCACCACTGGTAACAGGCCTCCAGTCTGAGAGGCAATCTTCCACCACTACTCTGGCTTCTCCCACCCAGCCATTGTCAAATCCAGTTCACTACTTCACCATGAATACCTAGCATCTTAACCTTCTTAACTAACCTCCCATGCAAGACCTTATCAAAGACATTACTAAAGTCCATGTAGACAACATCCACAGCCTTTCCTTCATCAACTTTCCTAGTAACCTTGAAAAACTCTATCCTCTGGCACCACACCCTTGGCTAAGGACATTTTAAATATTTCTGCCAGAGCATATGTAATTTCTACATGAGCCTCCCTCAAGGCCTGAGGGATTTATCCACCCTTATTTGCTTTAAGACAGCAAGCACCTCCTCCTCTTTAATCTGTATAGGTTCCATGACCTCAATGCTTGTTTTCCTTACTTCCTATAACTCTGTGCCCATGAGCGAATATTGATTTAAAAAAAATAAGATCTCCACTATCTCTTTTGGCTTGACCATTCTGATCTTCAAAGGGACCAATTTTGTCCCTTACTATCCTTTCTCTCTTAATCTATCCGTAAAAACTCTGAGGATTTTCCTTCACATTGTCTGCAAAGCAACCTGACATCTCCTTTTAGTCTTTTTAATTTCTTGTGGTTTTTCTTGCATTTTTTATACTCTTTAAGTACCTCATTTGTTCCATGCTGCCTATACTTTCAATACACCTCTCTCTTTTTCTGAACCAGATCCCTAATACCCTTTGAAAATCAAGGTTCCCTATGCTTTCTAACCTTGCCTTTAATCCCTGTAGAGATATACAAACTCTGTACTCTCAAAATTTTACCATCGAAGACTCTTCACTTACTTCGCACATCTTTGCCTGAAAACAACTTATTCCAATCCATGCATTTTTCTACACCCTTTCTCATTTCCTCAAAATCAGATTTTTCTCCAATTTAGAATCTCAACCAAAGGCCCATCTCCATAATTAACTTGAAACTAATGGCGTTATGATCACTGGACCCAAAATATTCCCCTATACATACTTCTATTACAAAAGAGAAAGAGAGAGGGAGAAAGACTGACTATATCTAAACACATTTGACAAACTCCAAGCCATCCAGCCCTTTTACAGCATGGGAGTCCCAGTCAATATGTGGAAAATTAAAATCTCCTACCATCATGATCTTATGATCAATGCAGCTGTCTGCTGTCTCTCTACAGATTTGCTTCTCCAATTCCTGCTAACTGTTGGCCGGTCTGTAATACAATCCCATGTGTGAGGTGATATTTTTCCTATTCCTCAGCAACCCTGTGGGCTGTCCTGCCTGAACACAGCTGTGATATTTTCCCCAACGAGCAATGCCATTCCTCCTCTTCATTCCCTGTTCTAAAGGAATGGAAGCCTGGAGCATTGAGCTGCCAGTCCTGCCCCTCCTGCAACCAAGTTTCACTAATGGCCACAATGTCAGAATTTCACGTGCCAATCCACGTTGTAAGATCATTTGCCTTTCCTATAATACCCCTTGAATTGAAATAGATGTACCTGATATTTACTTCTTTAAAGGTATGAAAGTGGTGAGAATTGTTGAGACACAAGATGATCTAAGAATTATAGGAAAATTAAGGTTAAAATTCTTCAAAACTCTATGCCAATTTCATTAGGCACATCAATATTTCAGAATGCAATTAGCTTATAATTATCACAGACAACATTGTTTAATTATTTTCAACTGCAGAATGTTGCATATGGCTCCACAATTTGAGAGACTCCACTCTTCCCATTCTAGAACAGCACACAAGTATTCCAATCAGTTTAATAAATTGTTTAATTTTGTTCAGATATAAATCACCGATCTCTGTCAGTTGTTATCCATGTCCATCTTTATCAGTGATTCTCAAGGTCAAATTAGAACCTTGCCCTTTAATTGCTTTTTTCAGATCATTTCAAGAAGATGATGTTTTACTGACTCCAACTCCAAACCAAGTTTTATCTTTTACTTTCATTGATAGTCCAAATGTGCAATTTTGATTAAATGGAAAGACAATATTCCATTTACACAATGGTTAAGTGATATTACGTCCAAGTCCAGAAAAAAAATTAGATATACTGTTAAAGATTCAAATATTAACCAAAAAGACGTTGTGTCCATTTATGGATTATTATCGTAGCTTAAAGAATTAGGGTGTTTAGGGTGTTGTGCGGTCTGGTTCCGGGTTGGAACCATGCATTGTTATTTTTAACCTTGCTTAGTGGGTCAGGGTATTGATTTATAAGGTTTCTTCTTTTTTTTGTTTGGGGATTTTTTTTTAAAAATTTTGATAATAATAGATAACAGTTTTGTTCATTTGCGAATAAACATTGATAAAATTATTATGGAATGAGAAGCGAAGAAAGGAGAATTGTAAACCTTTGTTGTTAAATCGTATTTTATTGCTATGGTGGTGCTTCTGTGCTCAGGATTTCCTTATTAAAGATAATCTTTGGCTTGGCTTCGCAGACGAAGATTTATGGAGGGGGTAAATGTCCACGTCAGCTGCAGGCTCGTTTGTGGCTGACAAGTTCGATGCGGGACAGGCAGACATGGTTGCAACGGAAAATTGGTGGGTTGGGGTTGGGTGTTGGGTTTTTCCTCCTTTGTCTTTTGTCGGTGAGGTGGGCTCTGCGGTCTTCTTCAAAGGAGGTTGCTGCCCGCCGAACTGTGAGGCGCCAAGATGCACAGTTTGAGGCGAGATCAGCCCACTGGCAGTGGTCAATGTGGCAGGCACCAAGAGATTTCTTTAGGCAGTCCTTGTACCTCTTCTTTGGTGCACCTCTGTCACGGTGGCCAGTGGAGAGCTCACCATATAACATAAGATAATATTGTTTAAAGTTTTACATTTTTCTTTCTCGAATCTTGTACAGTACAATTATACAATGCGCTACAAGTGTTTATATTGTAAAATATCAATAAAATATTTTAAAAAGACAATGACATAAGCAAATTGTCTTCAAAAACATATTCCACCATATCCAAGTGCTTTGTGCCTTAAAATACCCTTAGTTGAACCCTCAGGATTAAGAATGATTTTTGCCTCCTCTTCAGTTCTGGTCAATGCAGGACCTACCATAAATGCAGGATCTTCCATAAATGATGAGGTGATGTGCTCCTTCTGGTGCTCACAGCGGCATGGCCTTGGGGAATCTCAATACCTGCAATTATCCTGAATCTCTTGCTCGGTTTGTATGGTAATTTCCTTCTGTGACAGACCAGATACTCTGGTCTTCAGATTCAAGAGCCTAGTGTCAAGCATGTGAAAGGCTTGGCTGGTTCAGTCAATACTAGAGGTTTTGGCCAAGGATAAATACTTACAGAGTCAGCACTAGTAATGCCCTCCCCCCCCCCCCCCCCCATACCTCGAGATGCCTATTATAGGTGATCCAAGGCTCAGATGCATATGGAAATACAGTTGCCTTGGAGACTATGAGTGGTGTGCCTGGTCTGAGGTCTTGATCTTCAAAATATTCATTTCTTCAGTCCACCAAAAGCCCTGTTGACACTTTGAAGATGGCCGTGAATTTTATCAGCATCTGCCTTCACCAAGCGATGTCTCCCAAAATGTGAATAGTCCACATTTTTCTGGGGTTCACTGGGAATTTTTATTGTCAATAAGCAGTGCGGTGCAGCGGGGCGTGGATGTCCTTCATTTTGCAGTTGTTGGCACAAGCTCTATTCTCACATCTGTTTATTGAACAAGCAGCTCGGTCTCAAAGGGTGTGCAATCAGAAGCTTCATCTGTACATTGCAGCTTGAAAATCCAGATCAGGTTATTACCTTAGTCCTGGAACACAATGACCACAGGCTGAATGGCTTCCCATTGTCTCTAAAGATTAGCACCACTGCCACACAGGTGGTTTAATGGAGGTGAGGTGCAGCACTACAGAAGGAATTGGAGGAAGAGATTTTAAGCCGTGTTTAAAACCAGTCTTCATGGAGAATGGTTCTGTTAGATGAACAATAAGCAGGAGGGACTCAGCAGGTCAGGTAGCACGCAAGGTAGAAATGATCAGTTAATAATGACTGACCATTTTGATCCATGAATGTTGTCTGACCCACTGAGCCCCTCCTTTGTTCACTCAAGATTCCACCAACTGCAGCTCTTGTTTCTCTTGGGTTCTGTTGTAGATCAGTTGGTTAATAACAAGGCTTACATGGCCATTGAATGCAAACTGGAATGTAATTTCTGCGAGTAGCCAAATCAGAGTCAGGTATTCAACAGTACTATCTGCTTGTTGGTCAAAGGTTTCTGAAAAGTCAAAAGAAGGTCATGCATCGTGCATTAGTCTTGGATTGCCCTGCAGTGAAGATCATGTCCATTGTGTCTGAAGATGAATGGAATACAGACAGATTTGAGAGCATCTCTTTCAAGCATTAGTCTTGGATTGCCCTGCAGTGAAGATCATGTCCATTGTGTCTGAAGATGAATGGAATACAGACAGATTTGAGAGCATCTCTTTCAAGCATTAGTCTTGGATTGCCCTGCAGTGAAGATCATGTCCATTATGTCTGAAGATGAATGGAATACAGACAGATTTGAGAGCATCTCTTTCAAGCAGAAATCCTTACCCCTGTCCGAAGGCTCCAGGTTAAGGCATACACATGTTGGGTCCATGTTAAACTGAGGCAAAGAACCACAAGCCTTCCACTCATTCTACAGTGGGTGTCAAGACACAAAAACCATGATCTTCAAATTGCCCCTCCAGAATAAGGTAGGACTAATGACTTTAAATCCGGTTATTTTGTGCCCCACATTCCTCTAAGTGCAGTGACATTGACATCAAAGTGCACAAGCTTCTGATCCATGATCACTGAACAAGGTTCAGGTCCGTCACCTGTGCAATTGCCCACGATGATTCCGACTTTCCAGGTCCCAAACTTCATAATATGAAGAGAAAGCTCCCTGTATGCACAACACAGCCTTCACAGAGTGGGGTGTAAGGGGGAACCAAGACTACTGCAGGCCAGGCCCTGTTGTTTGAATAGGAGTGATCACTCATAGATATGTACAGATGTCAGTGGGGACATGCATGTTTGCTTGACCATGAACACACAAACACACAACCACACGAATCTACTTGTATGTGGGGTCAAGCAAAATAACCTATGCCCATCATCTCTTTTTTTGCTACCATGTTCAGCACTGGCCAAGGATGAATTTCTAGACATTGGTCACCAAAGGAGAAAAACACAAATATGTAATTCTTTTCCTGCCCAAGGAAGTTTTGTTTCTTAGGTTCTGCTGAGTTATGAAATGCAGAATAGTAAACAGCTTGACATACAAGAACTTAAGACCAAGTTGATTCATTCTGTGAGAACTTGAGATATAAGCTCCATATTTTCAAGATATTGCAAGCATAAAAGCATTAAATGCAAAATAAAACTGCACTCTGCCACAAAAGAATGGAGCAAATTTAAAATACAGATACTTAGAAACAGTAGCCTTTATACAGTTCCAGCCAGAAGATAACAAGTGAACATGCAATTCTAAATTTATACAAGTTTGAAACTGAATAGCTCATAGTTTAGGATGTGTGATGCCAAACACCAAGCAGACTTCAACAACGTACAAAGTCTTGGAAATACTTCCGCTGAAGCGCAAAAAAAAAAAGGCTGAACCCAGTGAACAAAAGTTAAAAAAAACGAGGCATGTTAAGCATGCTTCACCAAATGGGGCGAAACAGACAGAAAACCATGGCAGCTCACTGAAATGGTTAAAGTAATAATTTTAACATCCTTGTAAAAGCATGGCAAATATTGGTAACGTCAAAGAATATCTTTTTTGCAACAGCATTGACATGTTACCAGAAAAACCTAAGCCAGAACACAAAAATAATTTTTAGTTCCCTGTTAAAAGTGATTTTCAAGATAATACTGAAGTAATAAAAAGGACACTGACATTTTCCCACTCAATACATTATTGATTGAACAAATTTGAAACCCCATCTGATTTCAGAAATAGATCTGTTAAAAAATATTTACTTGTAATCCATTTCTTTCACACCACCACCCCCCCCCCCCCCACTTCACTTCTCCTCCATGTTTATTTTGTTTTTCCATTTTTTTCTGGTCCCTTACTATGTCTGACAATGGTACACTTATTTTCTTCTCGGTCTTCTGCCACACTTCAAGATTTCTGCCTTACTTCTCCCTGGCACTTGGGACTTTTACAGACAACCTTACCTGAACTGCTTTGGCCGACCCAAGTGTAAAGAGAGCGATAAATGCTATTTTCATGGGAGGTAAAGCAGATCTAAACACCTTTGAAAATAAATATTCAGATGAAGATGTACAGCCTCCAGATGGAAGGAAAAAGGTTCAAAAATCACTAGAAGCAGTTAATTCGTTATTTAGTTTTGGTCACCTAACTACAGAACAACTATCAATAAGAAAGAAAGAGCGCAAAGAAGATTTACTAGGATGTTGCCCAGACTTCAAAAACTGATTTACAGCGAAAGATCAAACAGGTTAGGACTTTATTCCTTGGAGCGTAGAAGAATGAGGGGAGATTTAACAGAGGTATTTATAATTATGGGGGATAGACAGAGAAAATATAGGTCGACTTTTACCACTGAGGGTAGGTGAGGCAAAAACTAAAAGACATTGGTTAAAGGTGAAAGGCGAAAAGTTTAGGGGGAACTTCTTCACACAGAGAGTGGTGGGAGTGTGGAACGAGCTGTCAGCGGGAGTGGTGAACGCGGGCACAATTTTAACATTTGAACAGGTACATGGATGGGAAAGGTATGAATGGCAATGGATTGGGTGCTGATCAGTGGGACTAAATTTTTTTTTAATGGTTCGACGCAGACTAGAAGGGCCAAAGGGGCCTACCTTGTTCTATGGTTTCTAAGTAAAAGTAATTGAAGCACAAAATTTGAAAGAGCTGTAAAAATGTATTTAAAATTTTGGGAAGAAAAAATACTCACAGTCTTTTAAATGGGATATAAAGGAATTGGAGAAGGAGCATTGAAATGCTGGAAGATTACATCAGAGTCAAGGTTAAAATGATCAGCAAAGATTGAAAAGTTTGAGGCTTTTGTCTCTAGAAAGGCAGAAGGTGCTCTGGCAGAGGAGAGGCATCTTGACATCAACTCAATCAAGGTCGTTCATAATCTTACAGATGTTTTCGCAAATACGAGACCCTGAACCTAAGGAGAACAAATAGTTACCGTGATAAATCCAGTGGGTAATTTGAGAAGCGGCTTTACTCAGTGAACCATAAACATCTGAGTTAACTGAGTCAACAAGCTTTTGTACAAAAGTAACTAGGTACAGAAGGAGGTAAAAGTAAAATAAAATTAGCAATGACAGGGCAAGATAAAGAAAGGTCAGAGAAAGCTTGTTCAAAATGAAAATACATAAACCTAGAAATAATAAATATTACTGTATGCTGCACAAAGGACTTATTGATCACAAAATTTATTGTTGAGCCCTGTGTTTGACAAGTTAATTCACAGAGACAGGTGAACATGAACAGCATCAAATGACTTGTAGTACACATTCTGATATCATTCGCTTAAATTTATGTACACATGATGTGAGCAGATTGATGGTCACAAATCTTGCTTCCATGCAAAGTAAAGGGGGACCAGCTTAACCAGGCCTATGGCCTTAAACTCTGGTGCATGGATTTTCTGATCTCTGTACCCTGGCCTGTGGTCATTAAAACAAACCCAAGTATGAGGGCACTGAGTGTCACTATGTGCTAAAATTCTATCTGTCCCAAGTGGTGCAAAGAATGGGCCTGGCCCAGATGCTACGCAATGTCCCTATCAGGTGGACTTAGCCACACCACCTATTCCTTGTGGAAATGTTTTTCCTGACCTTTGACGACAAGGCCATCAGACAGTGGTCAGAACAGAACATCCTGCTGACACTTAAGAGACAGAGACTGTTAGGTCTGCTTTGTTCATGAATGAGTGAGACAAACACCAGACTGAGTCGAAATCAGGGTTCTTTGTTCTTTATTACCGGATTGTAACACTTGCGACTAACAATGTTAGTCGGAGAATGCATTCTGCCGTTATCAGCAAAATGGTGATTTTTTATACCCTTGGATACATGCTTAGAACATCATCATATCATTACTTGTCCAATGACTAAAACTGTTGCTATCCTTTCCCTGCTAGCTTCCTGCCTCTCAATCCATCAATGTCTCTCTTATCTTGTAAGTACAAGGATGCATTCAGATCTTGTTACAGCCCTGCCCAGGGTAACTCCTTACACATTCCCATCTCATGATGTTTTACCTAACAGGAGTACAAGGACACCTCCCCTTCTTGTTACAGCCCTGCACAGGGTAACTCCTTACACATTCCCATCTCATGATGTTTTACCTTACAAGACTCAATGGATATAGTGGGGTAGTTCCCTGAGCAGACTCTCCAAGTTAGCTGGCGAAATGCCTCCTGTCCCAGTACTCGTGGACTTGGCCTGGTTGGTGGTGAGAGGAGCTCTCCTGGTCAGATACTTTCGGTACAATAGTTGTCCCCGTGATGACGGCTGTGGAGACAATCTCACAGCTCTTTGCAGAGTGCAGATTTGCTCAGAGTGTGTGGAGAAGGATCCTGTCACGGTTTATCCCCAGCAACAGCACAACAGAGGACTCTCTGATTTATGGGCTGTTCCTGGGGACAGACATCCAGAACTACTGGAAGACCATCAAATTGGTACGACACCCTTTGGTCTGCCCGAAACGTTTGATCTTCCAGTACACCGAGATGTTGGTGAGGGAATGCTACTGACTGGCACATTCCAGATTGAAGGAGTAATGTGCTGAGGCTTGGCACAGCCAATACAAGGGTGTCAAGAGGATGGAAATGTGAGGACTTGATTCTAAGGGTGTGAAGATGCGGAACTGTTTTCCATTTTGTAAATATTTTGTGAATAAAGTCTATTTTTGGAAAAAAAATTTAAAACAAACGACTAGAAGAACTCAGCCATTCAGGCAGTATTTGTGGAGGGAAATGACATTTCATCTGAACAGCTCCAGATGAAGGGTTTTGTCCTAAAGCATCAAATGTTCATTTCCTTCCACAGTTGCTATGTTTCCCTATTTATTTGTTGTTTCAGATTTCAGCATCTGCTGTCTCTTGGGGTGTAACTGCGATCATAAAATCTGGAGCAGGGTAAATATCCTTCCCAATTTCCCTGTGCTCCTCGGGACACAAGAGTCTCCTTTGAATCCACTACAAGATCGCTGCATGAATGTAGATTGTGACTAGTATCTCCATCTAATGACCCAGGGTGATTCTCAAGGTCCCCAAATCCCAATCTTCTCTGTGAAAGACTCTTATCACCAGCTCCTGCAAGCTAAGTCAAACTATCTACCAGTATTCCTTCACTAACTCTGCAGGTGTCCAAGTCTGGTAATATTGCACACAATGCCTTGGGGCTCTCAGAGTACTGCTGTGCATGAGGGGAGCAGGAGACCAAAATACATTCACAAAACGCAATGATTCTTACTACTACTGCACATGGTATTTTTTTTTTTGCAAGAGGAAAATTAACTGAGGGCATAGATTTAAATATTAAAAGATCTGGTCTTTAACATATTGTTTCCCTTTCTCTTTCCACAGATACTGTCTGACCTGTTGAGCATTTGCAGTATTTTCTGTCTTTTAGGGGGCCTGAATACCCCAATGTAAAGCTGCATATTCTACCCCTATGTGGCTCTCGGGGCACCTACCTGAAAGAGCAGGAGGCGCCTCCGTGGCACACTTTCTAACCCTCCTCCGGGAGGGATAATCGCCAGAGCACTGAAGTCCCCCCAGGAACCTGAATGCAGCTGCCTGAAAGCTATAGTGGACAGGAGCCAGAGTGCGCTCCGAGGCACCTCCCATGCAGATATCTCTTTCAGGTGGACAGCGCAGCGCTTTCAGGGCTGCCATCTGAACAACGGTTCCAAAGCTATGCGCCCGCTTCTGCAGGCATTTTCTTGGCGGAGAATGCACCTGAAAGCGGCTTTAGTAAATAGAACTCTGTAGTTGCCACAATCTAGTGAGCAGAAACAAACTCAATAGTCCTGGTCCTACTGTGAACTTATTCTTAAACCTATTCTGCCATTTAATCAGGTCAGAACTAATCTCCAAGTTTAATTTCCTTCTACTGTGGAAACAGTGCTAAGATAGATTTTAACCTTGGACCTCCTACAATCTATGCTGTTATTTTAGTATTCCAAAACTGGTCATTACCATTCAGCCAGACGTCTCACTCTACTGTCATCTTTCCTGACAAAGACCAGTATGGATGCAACTGCTAAGACCCAGCAATTAAAAAAAGTGCTGAACCACAATAGAAGTCAAGACCTTCCAACTGTTTAGTTGATGGCTAGTCCAGGTGGTGTTAAAGAACTGCAAATCAAAATAATGGAGTAAAACACTAAAATCTGCAGACACCATAACTGAAGTAAAAACTCAATGCTGGAGAAACTCAGCAGGTACTGTATACAGCAAAGCTACTACAATAATGATGGCTAATTAATATTTGAAAATAATTCAAACAAATTGACTAGAATGTTTGGTCAAGCAATTTGACTCAGCTGCAAGAAATGGAGAAAGTAGACATTCTGTGCAATAAAGGCCATTCACCCTTTGGTCTAGAATTTAAATCCTGTGCAAATGTAAAAGGTTGCTTTCCAACAAGCTGTAAATGTCCAACAGCCCAGGGCAACGAATAGCATACTTATTCAGCACAGCACATTCTTCATGGGTTGGAAGTGAATGAGTGCTGGGCTGCAATGGAAGTAGTAACTCGATAACTGGCATCCAAGGACTCCCAAGAGCTCGAGATTCTGAAGGGAATGCTGACACGTTCATGGCAATGTTTCAAATGTCCCTGTGCTCTCAAAGTTCCAGCATTGAAAGATAGCAACTGTATTCAACAAAAGACGTCAAAAAAGATAGGAGAGAGAAAATGATGAGGAAAATAGACTGACTTCAGCTGTCAGGAAAATAAGGCACGCATAATTAAAAATAGAGCAAAGTGACACATATAAAATTGAGAGCAACAATCTGATGGGGGAACTTAGCAGATTGAGAGTATCTGTAGCAGAATAAGAATGGTCAATGTTTTGGGTTGGAATCCTTCACCAAGACTTGATTTTCTGAGGACAGATTAAAGCATTGGATGCAGTATATTGGAATTTTTATAAAGCACTTGGAAAAAGTATTTATGCAAAAGATTATTACACAAAATAGAGGCTTCTGGGATTAGGTCAAATATTAGCTTTGGGAGTGGATTGATTATAAGGGAAAAAGCAATGGATTTATTTTGAAGCAGGCATCCTCCACCTTGTAGAATAGCATCAGAATAAACACTGAGACTACAGGTATTGTGATAATACCTTCAACAAAATGACTGAATGTAGTATGTACAACTTTGCAAACTATACAGAATCAGAATTTATTGTCATGAATGGGTCACGAGATTCGATGTTTCCAGCAGCGTCATAGAGCAAACATTCATATTATAACCATCTCACGACATCACTAAAAAGAAATAAATAAAAATAATAGTGCACAAAAAGTAAGGCAGTGTCTTTGGTTCATTGATTATTCAGGAATCTGATGGCAGAAGGGAGGAAGTCCAGCATTCATTCATTTCCAACCCATGAAGAATTTACTTTGCTGAATAAGTATGCTATTTCACTGTCCTAGGCTCCTATAGCTTTCCCCCCCCCCCCCCGATGGTAGCAGAGCGAAGAGGGCATGGTCTGGGTGGTGGTGAGGGGGTCTTTGATAGAGGCTGCTTTTTTAAAACACCGCCTCAAGTAGATGTCCTCGATGGAGTGAAGTTTGGTGCCTGCAACGTTGCAGGCCGAGTTAACAACCCTCTGGAGTTTATTCTTATCCTGAGAGTTGGCATCTCCATCCCAGGCAATGATGCAACCAGCCAGAATGCTCTTCACGGTCCACCTGTATTCAGTGATGTGCTGAATCTCCTCGGACACCTCATAAAATAAAGCCTCTGGCAAGCATTCAAGATTAGGAAAGAAAATTAGCCACAAAGAAGATACATATAGAGATGCAGGAAGATGAATTGAAATATCGAGGAGATTCGAGGATGAAGTTTAACTCTGAAAAGGAGAGTATTATTTGTAAAGAAGAATATAAAAACATAATACTTTTGTAGCAGTAAAGCAGCACAGAGCCCAGCTCCGCAGAATAATGTTCCTACAGAGTGCAAAACTCAGGGTTTCATGGGTGGGGAAAATTGTTCAGTGGTGCTGTTCTGATTTTTGCAAGGAGAGCTGATCTAATAAGTAGAGGCTTGCCCAAGTAACCAGAGACCAATGGAATGAACAACCAGTGCCATGTGGGACACCATACCATCACCCACATCCAGAATGATGACAGGAGCAGGAAATGAAGGAAGGCGCAGTTGGAGAAATTTCAACACTCCACTGCAGTCCATCCATGAGACTAAATAGAACCAAGAAATTAACCAGGGTAGACTTGGCATGCCAAGTTCACCTCAACCACCCATTCACTAATCCCATCTTATTTTCTACACATTCCCATCAACTCTTCCCAAACTACAATTAAGAGGCAATTTGCAATGGCCCAATTAAACGGTCTGTCTGCGCTTTTTCGGATCATGTGAGGGAAGAAAAAAAAAGGGAGCACCCAGAGGAAACTCGCACAGGTCACAGGGTGAAGGACCAACTCCACAGAGGCAGGACAGGATTGAACCCTGGTTGCAGGAGCTGAGAGACAGCAGCGCTCTACGAGCTGAGCCAGTCAAAATATTTCAGGAAATGGCTAGCTTACAGAGAAGAACTAAGTAATTGCTAGCCAGACAAGATTCAGCAGGCAGGTCATCCTGAATAATAATAGGTGAGGGATCAGAATCATTAACAAGCTTATTGACAAAATGTCTCTATCACATCTGCTCCCAAGAGATATTCTATTCCAGATCATCCGAGATGTCATCCTTCTTCAAAAACTTGGCTTCCCCTCTATGCCATCAACTCAACCCTTACTCACAATGCTTTCATTTCCCTCCCCTCTGCCCCTAGACGCAACTACAGGATTCCCTTTGTCCTCACCTGCCACCCCATTAGCCTCTGCATCCAATATATTATCCTCCACAATTTTCTCATCTACATGATCCCACCACCAGACACAACTTTCCCTCTCCACCTTCCAAAGGGGCCAATCCCTCCATGACTCCTTCTTCCACTCATCTCTTCCCACTGATCACCCTCTTGGCACCTTCCCCTATGACCACAGTGTCACACTTGAGCCCCACCTCCTTTATGGGTTCCAAACAGTCCTTCCAAGCAAAGTAACGTGAATCTGTGGGAGTCAACTACTGCATCGTTATAGCCTTCTCTACATTCGAGAAAAGAAGCAGACTGGGAGATCGCTTTGCTGAGCATCTTCCCCCCCCCCCCCCCCCAACCCCCGTCCATAACAATGTCAGGGATCTCCCAGTGGACATCCATTTCAATTCTGCATCCCACTCCTGGGCCGACACATCTGTCCGTGACTGCGTGCACTGCTAATCTAGCGCCATCCGTAAATTGGAGGAGCAACTCCTCAAATTCCATATGGGCACTCTCAAACCGGATGGCATCAACATCAACTTCTTCAGTTTCAATTAGACCACTCCCCGTTCTCCCTCTCTTCCCTATCCCTCTGCCTCCTTTGCTCAAGCTCTCCATCCCCTTCCCTCTCCGATCGCAGAGCTATCGCTCCCTCCCTTATCTACCTATTGCCTCTGGACCTGTGATGCTCTCCCTACCCCTCCCCAACACCATTTTATTCAGACTTCTGCCTACATTTTGCTCAGACTTTGATGAAGGGCTTGATGAATACCCGATGATTATGTATCTTTATTTTTGCTATATAAAGTACGCTGTTTGATCTGGTGAATTTCTCCAGTATTGTGTTTTTATTTCAATCACTGTGTCTGCAGACATATAACTCCTTATTGTCATGAACATAAGTCATGAAATTTGTTGTTTTGAAAAAAAGTATTAGAAAAAGTGAGGTAGTATCTATCGGTCAATTGTCTGTTGAGAAATCTGATGGCAGAGGGGAAGAAACTGTTATTGTAACACTGAGTGTGAGTCTTCAGGCTCCTGTACCTTCTCCCAGATGATAGCAGTGAAAAAAGGACATGGCCTGGATGGTGAGGATAATGGAGGGAAGACTAATGCCCGTGTTGGAGCTGGCTGTGTTTATGACCCTCTGTAGCCTTTTCCTGTCCTGTGCATCCATGCCTGACAGTGGTGCACCTAGTCAGAATGCTCTCCATGGTACACCTGTAGAACTTTGCAAGTCTTTGGTGATATACCAAATCTTTTCAAACTCCTCATAAAATATAGCCACTGGCCTGCCTTCTTCATACCGGATGTTGACACCCAGCAATCTGAAATTTCTTACCCTCGCCACTGCTGACCCCTTGATGATGATTGGTTTGCGTTCTCCTGGCTTCCCCTTCCTGAAGTCCACAGTCAATTCCTGACAGTAAGTGTATGGTTGTTGTTGTGACATCACCCAACTAGCTGATCTATCTCACTTCCTCCTTGCCATCTGTGATTCAGCCAACACCAGTGGTGTCATCGGCAAATTTGTGGATGGCATTGAAATGTCATGGGAGTAGAAGTGTAGTCAGGACTATAGAAGTAAGGTTATCTTTGTAGTACTGTAGAATGGAGAAAAGATCATTCATAGAACAGAGGCTTCTGGAATTACAAATATAATTCCATTATGCGTTTTCAAGGAAGCAATGTAACACAGGATTGCAGTACAACATGGAGTGGAAGGGTGAACATCCAGCAGCCTTGATCCAAATCAAGGCCAACAATGTGGATGAAGTCTTGAAGGCAGAAGCTACTACAGAGAGGACCTCAAAAGTTTGTAATATCTGGGTCACACCAATGCTCTAGAAATAGGAGAATGCAGGTGAATGCATGGATGGTTTGGATAGGAGGGCTGCAGACTCCACTGTGTGCCAGATCTCAGTAAGAGGAAATACACAAAAGCCAGACGGTTTGCACACTAACAGGGCCAGGATCAATATGCTCATGGGTTAGGTTTGATGGTGCTGTGCAGGAGAATTTAAACAAGGTTCTGGACAAACAGGAAGCTCAGCAAAGATACAAAAGTAGAACTGAAGCAGATAGACCAAAGATTAGATAATGAACAAAAAAAGAGCCTGCCTCTTCTTACTGATATATGTAAAATATCCAGATGGGTTTCAAGGACAAACTCATGAAAGTATATACTAGTGATAGAAAAAAATGACAGGACTGGAAACAACATGCTTGGTTAAAAAATTTAATCTGACAAATCGAGGACGAATTAACGGAGCATTGTCACTGTCAGTTTTATAATCACAGCTGTAAGAAGCAATGATGAGTCACAGATGAGGTTATTAGGAGGGCTCACATTTTACTGGTAATGTGCTATTGATCCCCCAGTGGACCCAGGGAGAGCAGGTGGATGTGCAAGTAAATTTCTTACAAATGGAAAAGCACAGACCAGTAATAGTGGCAGATTTCAATTAATTTTAGCACTATCTGTGATACAGAATGAAAGGTAAAGAAGAATGGCAATAGATTGGGAGATGGGGAAGTGTAGAGAGACCTAGGAGTTCTTGTGCACCAGTCACTGAAGGCAAGCATGCAGGTACAGCAGGTGGTTTAAAAGGGAAATGGTATGTTGGCCTTCATATCAAGAGGGTTTAAGTATAGGAATAAGGATACCTTACTGCAGCTGTACAGAGCCTTGGTGAGACCCCACCTGGAATATTGTGCGGAGTTTTGGTCGCCTTATCTAAGGAAGGATGTTCTTGCAATGGAGGGAGTGCAGAGGCGATTCACCAGGCTGATACCTGGAACGGCAGAAATGACTTATGAGGAAAGATTACGCAATTTGGGATTGTACTCGCTGGAGTTTAGAAGATTGAGAGGGGATCTCATAGAGACATATAAAATTCTGGCAGGACTGGACAGAATGGATGCGGAAGGGATGTTTCCAATGGTGGGGGAGTCCAGAACCTGGTGCCATGGTTCGAGGATAACAGGCAAACCATTTAGAACCGAGATGAGGAGGAATTTCTTTACCCAGAGGGTGGTGAATCTGAGAAATTCATTGCCACAGAGAGCAGTAGAGGCAGGTTCATTGAATATATTTAAGAGGGAATTAAATATATTTCTTCAGTATAAGGGAATTAGGGGTTTCGGAGAGAAGGCGGGGACAGGGTACTGAACTTTAAGATCAGCCATGATCTCATTGAATGGCGGAGCAGGTTCGAAGGGCCGAATGACCTACTCCTGCTCCTATCTTCTACGTTTCTATGTGGAAATCCCAAATTGCAGGCTGAATAGTATTTAGCCAGTCTGTAGCTAGCTTGTCAAGAGAGGGAGAGGTTGCAATTCTGGATTCACTTTCAGGGAGCGAAACTGGGCAGCTGGAAGGAGTACCAATGCAGAGGCAGTTTTGTAGTGGTGATAATAAGTTAGATTTTACAGAATTACATAAAAGGAGGTTTGGCAAAAGTGGATTGGCACCTAACTTTTTAAATGGTAAAAGACATGCAAGGCATTCAAACAGTAGTTTTAAAGGGGTTAGAATAAATATGCACCCACAAAGAAAAAAGGGAACTCTTCAAACCCCAAATCCTCTGAATGTCAAGATGCACAAAGATTGAAATAAGCATCAAGACCTTAATACACCTGGCAGCCTGGAAGAATATATAAAATGTCAAAGTGAAATTAAGAAAAAAACATGTTGGGAAGTGAAATTCAAGAACGTTTAAAAGATCCTAATAAGTACAGAAAGAGTAATAGAAAGGAATAGGCCTTAAGGGACTGAAAGGTAAGCTTATTTGTGGAGGCAGAAGATACAGTTAAGGTTCATTGAAAATGTTGTAATTGTTTTCGTTGAAAAAGAGGATGTTGATGCTGATTTCAGGTGCGTGAAAGCGAAATAGAAATATAGTTTTCAAATTTGAAAATAGATAAAATGCTAGGCCCAGAGTTGAGAAGAAATTCTTCACACAAAGGTCTGCAAATCTTTGCAATTCTCCAAAGTGCCATGGATGATGGACAGCTGAGGACTGTGATAAAAAGTCTGGAAACTAATGAAAGGAGGGTTGTTCGGTGATGTGATGGCGAGGCAGAATTTCTCTTGCAATCTCATTGGATAGTGGAGCCAACCAGGGCAATAAGACACACACATTTCCACTTCTAATGCTTTTATGTCCTGGGCTCTCAGCCAAACGGCTTTAAAAATTTCCCAAGAACGTTTGAATATTGAAGATGTGCTTACAGTCCCAGGTGCTTAAAATCCTCATTTTAATCAACACACAAAAAAAAGAATCACAGCCCCAACTTAATGTTAAATTCTTCACAAAAGTGAAGGGTGGTTGAAGTAATGTGGTGACAGATAAAACTAACCAAAACGTCTGAAGATTTTCATTAATTTAGAAATTGTTTTAATTTAAATTCTAGAAGCTTCATATTAGGAGCTCTGTTATTTCTAGAAAACAAGAAAAGTTAATTTGAAAGGCCTAAAATTAACTGGCAAACATCCTTCAAAAGTGTACAAACAATCTATAAATTAGGTCCAATAAAAGCAGCTTATAATTATAAATTACCAGCAAGATTTTTTTGTCATTTGAAGAATATACTGCAAGAATTCAATGCCTTATTATTTAAAAATATGATTTATTCCTTAAATAGTTCTGATCTGTTCTCTGAGGAACATTTGATTTGGTTATTATCATTTCCACAAAGGTTCAGTGCCTCAAAGTCTTGTGATTTTTAAAAAATTATTTAACTGATCACAAAGTTAAGGTGAAGCAGTACAGTGGGCGTAGTGGTTTGCACAACACCTTTGCAGGACCAGGGTTAAAATCCTGCAAAAGAGTTTGTACGTTCTCCTCGCATCTGTGTGGGTTTTCCCCGGGAGCTCCGGTTTCCTCCCACTGTTTGAAATGTACTGGGGGTGGGGGGTAAGTTAATTAGGTGTAAATTGGGTAGCGTGGACTCGTGGGCCTGTTACTGTGCTGTACATCTATATTTTTAAAAACATTTAAAGATTTAACCCATGGAAGCTTGATTCACTGAGCTGCCATAATTTCAGTCAGTATGTGTAACGTTGAAGAAGTTATAAAATACCTGCATTGAAACTATTCCAGTCTAGCAGTTTGTATGATCTTGTGTTACCCATAATTCCGACAAAGGCTGAGTTCAAAACAGCAAGTTAGTAGATCAGTTATAGGAGCAGATCAGATAAGCAATATAGAGAGCACAAGGAGGACAACACTACTTCACAGGAACTGGAAAGACACAGACAATACAGTTAATAGAGGCACATTCATGCAGATAGAGTAGAGTAGGGACCATGCTAATGCAATTTAGAACCAGTATTTGACATTAGATGATGCTTAATAAGAGAGGAAAAAGATTGACAGTAAAGTATTTGCAAATATTATTACCTATTGCTCTAACCTTTGAGGAAATTTCAACACAGCTTTATAAATTTTCAAAAAAAAGTCATCCTTCAGAATGTCCATAGTGTTAGATGTGCAAAATTGGTAGACTTATAATGGATGGGGTGCTGCAAATTCAAATCCCCGGGCTTTAAAACGGAAAACAAATCCTGTCAACAAAATTTATAATTGGGAAGGATTAACCTATGTGTTCAATAGTTCTCTCAGTGTTTTATTACCCATGTATAATTTGTTTACATTAAAGTAAGATATTTAAAACTAAAATGTTAAACTTTTCTATCTCTTCCCAATAAAGCACTAGGAATGCAATAATGGCTAAAAAGCCTTATTCCAGATTTTAAAAACAATCTTTGGCAGAGGTAGCCACAGAAATTATTTAAAGAGGAAAATTTACAAAACGTGCACCTTAGCGTGCAAATACAGGTCAGCGTGTTTATTTGATTAACTAATGCGAAGAAATATCATTTAAAATTTATATGCCAGGTTGAGGATGTCTGCTCAAAATATCAAGACAGATACCTCACCCATCAAAGTCAATTGCGTTTGCAGGATATACAAATTGACATATCCAAATTATGGAAATGCTTGTAGTTGTGATAGTCCGAAGATTTAATTCTGAATACTTTGACAGATTTCCTGCCATTAAAAACCAAGATGAACAGAGAAGTAAGTGCTGAGAGAAGGTAAGAAGATGTTGGTTTCAATTCATAGCAAGATCAACCACACATAAATTTTGAATCCATAATGAGCAGAAGGCCAGTATTTTTCAAGTTTTTCTCAATTAAATCCAATAAATTTTTTTAAAAATGACCAAAGCTTATTTTTCTTTAATGGCGTGGTGGTAATTAGATTCAATGCACAACTAATACTGAGACCAGAATTAACAAGAATGCAATTCAAGGTCTACTAGTTTGTGAATTTCAATTCATGTTTTAAAAACCCAACAGGCATTCTCTGAGAGGGAGCCTGCTATCCTTACCTGGACTGAGCTGTGTGATTCCTTTCTCAAATCACTGTAGTTGAGCCTTAACTACCTTCCAACATAAAGTAGCAAACTATTTAATTATGTCAAATTGCTTCAAAGATTATCTGTAATAGCCCTATGGGACCATCACCACAGGACTCTATCTGTTCCAAGAGAAAGCTCACCTGATGATTGATAACAAATACCACCCTTGGCAATGATATAATTAAACATAACAATGATAAGAACCCTGCAACAGTTTATGGCCAATAAGCAATGGAAGAAACAAAGCTTCAATTGTTTCCTTTCAATCTGATTTAAAGCATGTCTCCTACTTTAAACCTGTGCCCTCTTGTTTTTGATGCCATTTTAATCACTATTTGTTTTAGAAAGCATAGAGAGTTATTATCTCACACCTGCTGCCAGAGGAGATACAATTTCCATGTTTTAGACATTCAGGCATGCACTTGAAAAGGCAGGGAAGGATACAGATCTAGTGCAGACAAGTAGGGAGAGTTTAGATGGGCAAAAAGGTCAGAAAGGACATTTCTATGTTCTGTGACTACAACACTATTGGTAAGATATCCGTTAAGTTTACATACCAAATACAGTAAAATCCCCATTATATGGAATTTAATCAACCAGAAACTCAAACCAGCAAAAAAAAAGGCGTGGTGGGGTGGGATGGACTCCGTGGAAGAATGCTGAGACTTTGTTGGACACACACAGGTTTACCCACTGAACTAGCAATGGCCCTCAATGTTCTTTTTGCTGTTGCCACTTGCAAGGAGACAAGTCAGGTTATGAGCGCGGGGTAGATGCGGAAAGGGCATGACCAGGACACTTGCGTGGAGGTAAGTCAGGATGACTGTGTGAAGAACGTGCACCAAGGGCCTGACCAGGGCACTTGGGTAGAGGTGAGTCGGGTCGTCAGCATGAGGAATGTATGCCGAGGGCCCGACCAGGACACTTGCAGAGAGGCGAGTCAGACTGTCAGCAGGAGAAAGGTGCACTGAGGGCCTGACTGGGACAATTGCGCGGGGTCAGGTTGTCAGCACAAGGAAGGTGTGCTGAGGGCCTGATCAGAACATTTGAGTGGAGATGCGTCAGATTCTCTTGGTGAAGATGGGAGCAAACATTCAGCCAGCAAAGCCCGACGTTCGTGCCCTGCCCACATCAGCTGCTTGAATAAAGTTGCATTGGAATGAAATTGGTATTAAGTATATTAGTAAGGCTTTATCTGTAAACTTAGTGAAGGGCGTTAATTACGATGGCGACAGTGTTAGTGTAGCGGCTAGTGCAATGCTGTTACTGCACCATACGGGAATTACTTGATTAACGTGAACTATACGTAATTAAAGACTACAATACTGTTTTCTTTTTTCAAATTACCTTACATTTTTCACTCTTGTCTTATTCTTAACGCAGGTGTATTAATTAGGCATTGGAAGAGTGAGTGTAAGTCAACCAGAAAATTTGCATTTATGGCAACTGTGATCCACATTGGAGCTGGATAGTACTGTATTAAAATGGACTCCTCAGTGCAGAACCAGCCCCCAATTTTAAAAGAAACTTTAAAGGACAGAGCAAAAAAAAAGTCCAATGGACTAGTAACTCAGGGAATCAAGTAGAGCTGTGCTCACCCCTTAGGCACACAAGCAAGTTTAATGCATGAATGCAAAATGGGAGCTTTCAAACACATCTCCTTGATGATGGGAAATAGCATGGTAACATTTTAATTAAAGTTTTGGAAAGGTTATCAGGAAATTTTGAGCTGCCAATGGCTGCCAACAATCCCATTTTAAAAAAACTGCTCCAATGGTAACAAGGATGTCAAGTTATAAAGGTCACAGAATTTATTTAAGATAAACTCACCAAAGGGGGGAGAGAAAGAAAGTCATTAAAAAAACACCTGGTTGAATATATCCACAAAAAAAATTACTATGGTAGTATGTGTGTGAAACACGTGGAGCAAATTTATTTTGTCATAATTCTGTAAATTATTTAGTTACAAAGCCAACATTTTAAGATTTCATTCCATGATCTTGAATGAAGTTAATATTTTTCTTGTCCTGAAGGTATGGTATCTGACATATTCTATTTACCTGGGTTGTGGATTCGGTCCAATAGCTTCACAGATCTCGCGCTGACTACCCCACCAACATGAACCAGAAACCCAGGCGGGAAAGTCGTTAGAGTAAAAAAGGGAAATTCCTGTGCAGAGAAAAAAGTGATGGTAAAAGCACTTGCAAAATGAAAGATAATCAAAGTGTCAACATGTCTGATATATTTAGTGCATACAATCCAACCAAATAAAAATATTCATAGCACAGGGATTTTTTTTCCCTTGGGTATACAGAATCTAAATGTAGTGAAGATACTGAATACAGTGGCAGCAAAGATGATCCAGTTACCAAAATAGGAACTCTGAAGTCTTAACCAAAGATGGGATTGAGTTCCATTACAGTAATTCCAATTACTGCACTGGAATTTTAAGAAATCAACTGATGTTAACAACTAGAAAACTACTGAATTGTTGCAATAATGGTTTACAAGCATCCTTCATCAGAGAAAATCTGATATCTTTGTCTGATTTATGTGTGACTCCTGCACTGGAGCAATATGGACGACTCTTAAATGTCTTCTGGAAATTGCCCAGCAATTTAGTTGCAAGGAATCAGTGGACTAAAACCAACATGATACACCGTCATTTTAAGCCCCATGCATACTGATCAGGTGACAAACTGGTGCTTACTGCTACTTGGCACCAATCAGACAATGCATCAAACACTCGCTGCTACCGTCAGGCAAAAGATACAAAAGCCTGAAGTCCAGGTTCAAGAACAATTTTCTTCCAAGCACTTTCATGTTCTTCAACTTCCCCTTACTATGGTAACCACTAACTACTCCCGGACCATAAAAAGATCTGTCTGCACTATTTAGACATACAGCACAGTAACAGGCCCTTTCGACCCACAAGCCTAGGCCACCCAATTAACCTATACATTCAGGTACATTTTGAACAGTGGGAGGAAACAGGAGCACCTGGGGAAAATCCATGCAGACAGGGTGAGAATGTACAAACTCCTTATTGACAGCGCGGGATTCAAACCGCGGTCCCAATTGCTGGTGCTGTAAAGGTATTGTGCTAACTGCTACACTCATGGAACACCTTTCTTGCACTAAATGTAACTGTGAATATTTATCTATCTTTGATATTTATTATCTCTTTCTGTACTGGGGAATTTAGTGTATGTAATTGCTTTTATTTTGCAAAACAAAAGTACCTGTTTGACTGAAGAATTTTGGTGTGTACTTGCATGTAAGTAAAATGTAATCAACACAAGTGGGTAGTGTGAATTGTGAAGGTCATGTGGTCTCTGTCTGGAACTTGGTGGGAATGTGGATTGTGAAGGGTCATGTGATCTCTTCCTCTAGAATTTAGTCAGAAGTCACATCACCTGCCAATCAAGGTGGGACTCTGCCCACTCATTAGTGCACAACTGACCATAGGCCTCTTTAAATCACTCACAGATGACCATTTGCCCCATTAAATCTTTTACTGATCACCTGAGCTGGACTCAGCAGCTTAATGCATTTTAAAAGCCCACCACGTTCTCTCTGCTCCTTGGTCCTGACTATGAATGCTACTCTAAACCAGGTCATTTAACAGTGGATGTCGCTGGAGAAGACGTTGGCAAAGTGTGAACTACACTCAAGAGCAGGACCATAGTATTGTTTGGCAGTGCTTAGCATTGAGCCACCCACCACCACCCCGCAACCCCACCCCCCACCACTGTTGGTGCAGGGAACCGGGAGTTTGCGTTTAAGTCCCTGTCTCGTCAGAGTGCATTATTTAACACTGAGCCACACCCTGAGGTACAGGGATCAGGTGTCTCTGAAGTCATTGTCTTGTAAAAGCATTTTAGTAAATCATGTTGTTTTGTGTCTTCCCCGTTACGATTTGCCCGTGTACACAATAAAGATTACTCATTGATTGTCAGCTTGTCTGGACTCACTTCTGTGAACCCACCGTGTTATGTCATGTAGATTACTAAGAATTATTTTTGAAATTTAAAAAAAAAATAAAAAATCAGTCAAGCAAAAAATATCACTTCGCCATCAGTCACCAAATTGGTATCTCTTTGGCTTGGCTTCGTGGACAAAGATTTATGGAGGGGAATGTCCACGTCTGCTGCAGGCTCATTGGTGACTGACAAGTCCAATGTGGGACAGGCAGGCACGATTGCAGCGGTTGCAAGGGAAAATTGGTTGGTTGGGGTTAGGTGTTGGGTTTTTCCTCCTTTGTCTTTTGTCAGTGAGGTGGGCTCTGTGGTCTTCTTCAAAGGAGGTTGCTGCCCGCCGAAGTGTGAGGCGCCAAGATGCATGGTTGGAGGCGATATCAGCCCACTGGCAGTGGTCAATGTGGCAGGCACCAAGAGATTTCTTTAAGCAGTCCTTGTACCTCTTCTTTGGTGCACCTCTGTCTCAGTGGCCAGTGGAGAGCTCGCCATATAACACGATCTTGGGAAGGCGATGGTCCTCCATTCTGGAGTCGTGACCCACCCAGCGGAGTTGGGTCTTCAGCAGCGTGGATTCAATGCTTGCAGACTCTGCTAGCTTGAGTACTTCGATGATGGTGATGAAGTCACTCCAATGAATGTTGAGGATGGAGTGGAGACAGCGCTGATGGAAGCGTTCTAGGAGCCGTAGGTGATGCTGGTAGAGGACCCATGATTGAGAACCAAACAGGAGTATGGGTATGACAACAGCTCTGTACACGCTGATCTTTGTGTGTTTCTTCAGGTGGTTGTTTTTCCAGACTCTTTTGTGTAGTCTTCCATAGGTGCTATTTGCCTTGGCGAGTCTGCTGTCTATCTCGTTGTCGATCCTTGCATCAGATGAAATGGTGCAGCCGAGGTAGGTAAACTGGTTGACCGTTCTGAGTTCTGTGTGCCCGATGACATGTGGGGGGGCTGGTAGTCATGGTGGGGAGCTGGCTGATGGAGGACCTCAGTTTTCTTTAGGCTGACTTCCAGGCCAAACATTTTGGCAGTTTCCGCAAAACAGGACGTCATGCGCTGGAGAGCTGGCTCTGAATGGGCAACTAAAGCGGCATCATCTGCAAAGAGTAGTTCACGGACACTAAAGGCCAAATTGGTATACTGCACAAAATATTACATAATCTATTTTGCAGGGAAGAAACAAAAATTAAGCTGCTTAGGAAGTCTCAATGAAGTAATGAAGTGATTAAGTTACCTAGGAATTCATTTGAATGGTTTATGCATAACTTGCTTTCTGGAAGTTAAGCCTACTGAGAGGCTTGCCAATTGTTAGTAATAAAATACCATAGCCAAGAATCAGACCAAATATGGGCCAGATACAGGTAAACGGGATTACCACCTTGGTCGGCATCACTGAGTTGGGCTGGAAGGAAACTTCTGTGCTCCATAGAAGGACAGAATAAACTCAAGAGTGACATAGAACAAAATGGAATCACATATCAAGCATGTGCGTGCTTTTCATTCACGAATAGGATGTTTACTCTTCAGCTTACACGGATTCCCCTCCTGGATTTGTCACAATCCTATATATGCAGACCCTGGTTCTGGCCTCTCATCTGTCACAATGCTCCTATTGGAAAAATCCAATAGCACAGCTCCACTACCTGGGATTCCCCTGCAATACAATTCCTTCAGCATACATCGGGCAAAAACAACGATCCCAGTCATTACCTTAATTTATTTGAACAGGAAGTCTTGGCCTGGAGATTGAAGTGAATAACCTTTCTCTTTGTCATGTTTTAACTAATTCTTAACATTTTAAACGACTGGTGTTGGACTTCCTTGAAGTTGTTTTCTTTTTAACTAATTAGAGATCTTTAAATGTTTGAATGTTGGATATACTTAAGTCCTGCCTTTGAGAGAGGCTGATGTATTGCCCCCAGTTTTGCTTTCTCTCAAGACCACATAGGACAGGGTCTCTGAGACCCATTCATGACCTAACTCCTGAGGGAAGGCAATAGGACATCCAGGAGCCCATGGTGAGCAGATCCAGAGAGAGCATGGTGATTTAAATTTAACTTTTCAATTTAAATGTATACATGCAGCACAGTAACAGGCCATTTTGGCCCCCAAGCCCATGCCACCCAATTATACCTGTGACAGAGTATTTAGAGGTGGCTTGGGAGGAATTGTTAGAGCAGCTTGCACACACACATTTTAAAAAAAGAATTTTTGCAGGACTTTTGCAGAGTGCTTTTTGCAGAAAGCAAGGGCAGCAGCTTGCCTGGGAGAGCATGTGATCTTTGCAGGCAAGGGACAGAACAGTTTTGCTTTCAGAGAGGGAAGGTGTGAAACAGAGAGAAGGAATCACAGAAATCAGTTCCAGAAGGACAAAGCTGGCAAACTTTTGGAAGGCTGTCTGATCAAAGAAGACTAGCTGTCTGAGGTGACCCGAAAGAAAGAGGATCATCTGGAGAACCTTGAAGGAGGCATGTTTCGTCAGCAAGACTGATTGGAAAGGAATCGGATGCAGATGTCCTGGAACAAAAGGAATCTCTCTCTGAAAACCAGCAAGAACCCTCTTGAGTGGTAACCATTTGCCTGTTAAGCACCAAAGACTGGTGAACTTTGTTAACAGTACAAGAATTGCCTGCAACCAGTGAGATTGGTCTGTGATCCAAATAACTTTTCTAATCTTAAATATACATTACACACATATGAGCTTAGTATTGGGGGGGGATTAAGTAGGTTAAGTAAGTAGGTTAAGTAATAAGTTAAAGTTTAATTCTGTTTTCTTGTTCAATTATAATTAAAAACTACTTTTGCTTAAGTAACCCTGGGTTGTGGTGCATATCTATTGCTGCTGGTATTTGGGGTCCTCTGGTCTCTGTAACACACCTGTTACGAGCCCAAGACCCCAAAACCCAGCAGCAATAGATATTCACCAAGACAAATAATTACTTAAACAAAATTTGCTTTTAATTATCTTTAAACATGAAATCAGAATCACACTATTAACTTAACTAACCTAACTTAACCCCCTTCTAATTCTAAACACACATGTATGTAATGTGTGTGTAAGTTCAGAAAAGTTACTTTGATTCACAGTCCAATCTCACTTCTCATTCCTCCAAGTTTACTGGTTGCAGGCAGTTCTTATACTGTACACAGAATTTAACATTTATGAAGTTTATCAGGCTTTGGTGCTTAAAAGGTAAATGGTTACCGCTCAGGAAGGTTCTTGTCCGTTTTCAGATAGAGATTTGTTGTTCATTGGACAGCCACAACAGATTCCTTTTAATCAGCCATTTCAGTGTCTTACCAAAGAAATCTGCCCCAACAGGATTTTCCAGATGATAATCTCTTTCTTTCAGGTCACCATAAAGTTCATTTTTGTTTCTCTTATTTCAAGTGAAACATTAGGCAGCCAGTCCTCTCCTTTTGTATGAACCACAAGGGCTTAGACCAGGCACTCACAACCTGTCTTCCAAATGGGGTTTTCCACAAGCTTGCCAGCTTGTCCTATTCCAGTCCCAGCTATTGCTGCTGAGTGTAAAAATGCAGAACTGATCTCTCTCTCAACACACACACACACACACACACACACACACACACACACACACACACAGAGAAAAGCCTGTTTGACTGCCTCTCTGCTTGCAAAAAACCACATGACCCTCTTAGAACAGCAAACAGCACTCACAGACAGCCGCGGCTCCGAACCTACTCCTCAGAGTTCTTTCATCTGTTGCTTTACAAAACAACAATCCATTAGTGAAGTCCCTTGGGCACTCCAGTTTTTGCAAAGGCACATGGAGCCGACCTGTCTAGCTTGAGCAGAGCTCCTGTATTTTAAATGAGATCTGTTTCAGTGTTTGTATGTGATCTACATAAAAAACCTGCCCCAATTTCTCCTTTAAAACATATCTATAATCTGTCACACACACAATTAACCTACACCCCTGGTACGTTTCGAATGGTGGGAGGAAGCTGGATCCCCCGGGGAAAACCCATACAGACTCGGGGAGAACGTACAAACTCTTTACAGACAGCAAGGGATTCAAACCCAAGTCCCGATCGCGTTGTGCTAACCACTATGGCAAACATGCCCCTTCATAACATTAATGACTTCCATGAGGTTATTCCCTCAAGTCTCCCTCCTCTTTCCTAGGTTTTCATTCTCATTGATTTGTACCAGCATATATTTCAATTAAATTCTGCAACCTGAATTGTGGAAGTGTACAATGTTGCTTATTAATTCATACATAGTTAATAAAGCAAATAAATCATATGGAATCAAAGTCTTAAATCACTGATCTGTACATAAAAATAAATTTCCACAATTTATCTATGAAGGAACAATGCTAATTAAAACCACCGGCTTACCCTGTGTTCAAAGGCAGACTGGGTCTGTTGTCGATATAGTGCTTTCAAAGGACCTCCATCCTTTCCACCGCTACCACTTCCCATTCCTGAGGGATATTAAAAACAGGTGTGCTTTAAACTTTAGACAATACCAAATTCAAAAAAATATAATAATTAACTCTGATGTTTCAATATCGAATGAGTAGAAATGATCTTCAAGAAAACTGCTCAGATTTCCAATCTCTTTCCAAAGCCAGGGAGTTCAATACATCTCAAATGGGTTCTTGTAGTGTAGAATAATTTTCTTTTTTTACATTACCAGTTATTCAATAAAAATTTCCTGTCTTGTACCCCTTGATTTACTACTTTTAATGTGTTAGATTTTAAAACTTAATACAACCGTGATTATTATTGTGCAATGAAAGACAAAAGTCGGGAGACGCAGTGAAGGTCGTAAAAATACCAAAATGCTGGAGGAAATTTAGCAGGTCCATGGGAGGTAAATATTTACAACCAATATTTGGGGCCTGAGCCCCTTCAAGAGATGAGCGGAAAAAAAACAGACAGGTGCTTGGAGAGAGAGGAGACAGAGAGAGCGAGTGAGCGAAGGACATACAGAGAGAGCGAGGGAGATATCCCAATGTGCGGATAATGGAGTGAGAACAAGGGAATCCAGACATTGCGTGTGGTGGGGAGGGGGGGGGGGGAAGCAAGTAATGGAGGATATGCAGATGAATGTGAGTTGATGGTGACAGAGGGGAAGCCACTTTTTTTTGAAGGCTGAGGACATCTTGGATGATCTCACATGGGAGCAGACCCAAACAGTCTCCCTCCCTCCTCTGACTGGTCCTCAACCTCAATAACTTCTCCTTCGATACATCCCACTTTACCAAGTCAAAGTACCATGGATACCTGCGTAGGCCCCAGAAACACTTGACTATTTGTTGGCTATGTGGAGCAATCCATATCACAAGCCTACACAGCCAAAGTTCCTCACCTTCTCCACTGCCACATCAACAACTCTGATGCTGCCATAATGAACTCATCCACTTTGCTACCAACTTCCATTCTGACCTCAAATTCACTTGGTCCATCTCTAGCAACACTCTCCCCTTTCTTGATCTGTCTCCATCTCAGGAGACAAACTCTCTATAGATATTTCTTCACAGCTACCTCGACCACGCCTCTTCACACCCTGTCCCTACAAGGATTCCATTCCTTTCTCATAATCTCTCTGACTCCATCACAACTGCTCCCAGGATTAAGTCTTCTGTGCGAGATCATCCAAGATGTCCTCTTTCTTCCTCTCTACTACCATCAACTCAGTCCTCCCCTTCATAACCTCCATTACCCACACATCTGCCCTGGCCCCCTCTGCCCCCATGCACAGCAAAGACAGGATTCTCCTGGTCCTCACCTAACAGCCCACCAGCATCCACATATATATCATCTTGTCATTTTTGTTATCTAATAAGTGATCCCAACACCAGACACATCTTCCTCTCTCTGCCTCTGTGACTCCCTTGTCTACTCCTCCCTCCCCACCAATAATTCCCTTGGCACCTGCCCCTGTGAGCACAGGTGATGCTCCATTTGAGCCCACGGCTCCTTCCTCGCCACCATTTGGGGCCTCAAACAGTCATTCTAAGTGAAGTAATAGTTCACATGTGAACCTGCAGGTATCATCAGCTGCATCCAGTGCTCACTTTGTGGATTCCTCTACATTGGAAAGACTGGACGCAAACTGGGAGATCGCTTCATTGAGCACCTTTGTTCAGTCTGTCGCAATAGCAGGGTTCATCTAGTGGCCACCCATTTCAATTACCTGCCCCGTTTCCTTGTTGACATTAGTCCACGGTCTCATGCACTGCCAGACTGAGACCACTCACAAATTGGAAGAACACCTCATATTCTGTGCTACCTCCAACCAGATCACATTCACTTCAACCTCTCCAGTTTCCATTAGCCCCACCCCTCTCTCTCTTTTCCCCTTCACTATGTCTCCTTTCCTAGTTCTCTCTCCCCATTGTCTCCTTTCATCTCTGCATCTAAAGAGCCATACCCCTCTCCTGATCAATGCTTTCCTTTCATCTTGTCCTCCAATCCATGCCTAATTATTGCCTTTCCCCACCCCCCCCCCCCACTGGCCTGTGCTCCTACCCCCACCCCATCTACCCTCCTCCCCCAGCCTTTTTAATTCAAGTGCCGACCTGCTTTTTGCTCATTCCATGAAGGGCTCAGGGCCAAATCATTGGTTATAGATCTTTACCTCCTGTGGATACTACAAAACCTCCCAGGTTTTCCAGCTTTTTTGTGTTTTTATTATTGCACATTTTCAATTACAGAACAATTATTTTAACAGCTCCAAAATTAAAGTTCACTTATACTGTTGTCTGTTTTGTATGGATTCGTACCGAATACTTAGCATCACTCGCAATACTGTCGTTGAATCGTAATGGCTGAATTTTTTTTTTAATTTACAAGCCTCATTACTCCATTTCTGTATCTGCAATTTCCATTTTAAACAATTCTTACATGCTGAGGAATTTTCTGCCAGATTAAAAATGCTATGCCCACAGTTGTAAAGAAAAACTTGACCCACCATAAATTTATCAAATCCTGAATGCAATGCCAGTATTAGTGGAAAGAACTCCACATTGGCAGTTTCTTTTATAACAAAACTATTAAGATATTGGACAAAATTCAAGACAAAAATAAAAGTGACTCATTTACACCTGTGCATTCAGGTCCAATACCCCAAGGTGCTATTTCTTGCACTCTATCAAATACACCTTACTTCATCTCAATCCCCATGTGTAAAAATATGGAGGTTTTCCTAAACCAAAACAAAATGCAACTTCTTACTTATTTTCTTTAAGGATAATTTTAAAAAAATTTATAAATAAACAAAATAGTTGCCTACTTTCAAGAATGAATAAATGCAAAATTAAATCCCAATCCAGTATTTGTGGTTAGGTTTTTAGCTGTGCCTTTCATAAGGAAACAGTGTACACTTACCGATATTTCTGTATAGGCCTTTGGTTCACATAAGCTAATTTTCTTCGAGAGTACTACACAGTGCAAAGCAATAGCAAAAGCATTTTTTTTAAAAAAATAGCTCCCTTTTTAACATCAGAGAAAAATGAGCTCATGCGAGGTTGGATTGAAGGTCAATACAGAAGTTTTCAAATCCACTTAAAAATCATGAAAAGTTTTAAAACCAGATCAATAGAGAAGAGCATAAACAAATGAACAATATTAATGAAAGAATAAGTATTGAACTGCACACAGCAACCAGAACACTTAACAAGACAAATATTTAAAGAACAATGCAAATGCAATGAACGCATGTAGGAATGAATGAAGTGGTTCCAAATAACTAATAGCCATTATCCACGGTTCATCTCTTCTTCACCCCCCAATTGTTTTTAATCAATTGTTGCAATTTTAACAATAGTAAACATTTTGCCAGAACAAATTTGTCGCAAGTGTTGAACTTTCACTTTGCTAGTAACTGTTAAGTGCAGACCAAAACAAAAATGTCAATTTGCTTTTTACAAAAGTGTACATTAGTTTGATTTGTTTTTTTTTCTTGAAAAACTATTATTAAGTTAGAGTAATTTCAAATTTAAAATGCTTATTTTATTGCATGTTGAAATGGCTCTTGCTTCGATATAATGTTTCATTTTTTTTAAGGTAACTGAGCACACAGGCTTTCTAAAAACCAGAAGCAATTTTTACACCAATCAATCCTACCAGAGGCAGTTAGAAGCAACTCTTCATTGAAAGACACAGATTTCCTCAGACAGACTGGACTTGCATAGCCAGAGTGGGGAGGGGTACAACTATGCAGAGCATCAGAGCGATGGAGATGTGCACTTTTATGATGGAGGGAACTGGAAGAAAGAGGAGGGGAACTGGGAAAGAAGAAAATCCTAGGCCCCTTGGGGAAAGCTGCTGCTGTAGGAAAGCAGTAGAAAAAAGATGAAGTTGGAGATTCAGAACATCACACACAGAAGAAAATACACATGCAAAGTCATATGTAAGCAAAACCAATTAGATATACATTCTGCAAAATGAACACATATACACAAAATGAACACAAGTTCAAACAAATCAATGAAAACTCTCAGGATGAGGATGTAAAAATTAAACTACTGGTAAACACCTCTCTGCATGTTGAATTAAAAAAGCCATTATTAGCACAGTCATTTCTTTCTATTAATTAATTTTTTTTTAAATTACCACTTTGGAGGTTTCAATTAAGTGCTAGCAGTGCAGTCTTTCACGGCAAAAAGATGTCCTTGTAATTAGAAAGAACTCCTTGGACAAAAAGAAGCAATTTGGACAGCCTCTCAATTAGATGCTTGCACTGAGGGTCCACCCACAGATAGCTTTGTTTTGGATACTCTATCTTTCTGATGGGCATTTTCCTCCACCTCACTGTAAGTACTAAGCAGAAGTTAAATTTTCCTCATCTTAAATGCATCACAAATTCTGAAATCAGGGTAATGACACTCCTACTGATTTATATTTCAAATTTAAAGCCTTTATTCCTGTTGACCATTAGCCATGTCCATGGAGCAGCGACAAACCTAATTAGGATAATAATATCCAAATCAAAATCTCCTGCGCCCATAGACATTTTGAAGTGCATAGATGTTTAATACAAGGCAAAACTAATCAGAGCAAAATAAAAAGGAGAGGAACAAACCAAATATAGTTCATTATTCCTCTGCATCCTATAGAGAGCAAAGTCTAAAAACCGTGCTGCTACAGTAATAAAATTGTACCTTCTTCTGTGCCTGAAAAGATCAGAAAGTCCTCTGTGCAACTGCTTCAATAATTCTGTATCCATCCTGTAATTTATGATACCCATAGCAATGTACATCATCTTAAAAGGTTTTGAAATTAAAAAGCAAATGGGACCAAAATTTTAAATGTATGAAAGAGATGTGTTGTCATCATAAAAACAGACAATAATTGCATTTTTAAACCTGTACTCGACATCAGCTCCAGCTGGGCGAGAAGCTAGCGCACGATATTGTGCATTGACAGAGCAGTCACTAACCTGGCATCATTATTAAAGAATCTATTTAGTTTGATCACTCAGCTGCGAACTAGTCACTGAATCAGAGCAGGCTCAGCAAATTATTCCTAATACCTGGGAATTGGTATCAAAGTTTAGATCAATAACTGACTGGACAAGAAATAATCCCTCCCTACCACATTGCAGAATTTAACCTATCAATCAATATCACAGATTCCTGATCCACAATTATCGTTTGAAGTGGGGAGAATTCTCTGGGAATCTTAATATTTACGCAATTCAAACAACATCTAATTTCACAGAATGAGCAGAACCAAACCCATCCCAAAATCTAATTAGAGCTACAAATATGTCAACCTGACTCAATTTTACCACCAATAACTCTTGGCAGTCAAGAAAAATGGGGAACATAAAGCAAATTAGCTATCATATCATGGAGTGTCAGAGGGGCAGAAAAACAGACTATCGGTAGTTCTCAACTTACAACCTATGCAAGTTACATCCACCAGCACATACAACCAAATTTTTTTTTTTAAATATTGTACATATGCTGAGATTCTTCACTGAAGGTTAATTTGTTGAATTTTTTTTTGAAAATTTGCTTAAACTGACTTTGTTCAGAAGAGTACAGGACTTCAAAAACAAAGAAGTCTTTGGTGAAGATGATCAAAGAGTAACCATTTACTGCTAACCAAGTGCAAGACTGGAATCACATCTGTTAGACATGGATCAACACACACATACATCACAATTTCTATCCTTTAGTTCCTTGCTGAGACCAGTCTTAATTATTGGCATGCTGAACTTTAAATGCTATCATTTAACAACCTCCAGCTTTTATCCTTAGCCAGTAAATCTGATTCTACCTTTGGCAGGTCAGACTCATTTCTAGACATATTATTTTGCCTCCTTCCTGATCTTTCTCTTGTAATTCTATTAAAGTGCTCACTGGTCATTTGATGTTCAGATCTACAGTATTCTATACTAAACATTTACTTTTCACTGCTTACCATTGCAAGCAATACTTATTTGTCATTTGATGTTCAGATCTACAGTATTCTATACTAAACATTTACTTTTCACTGCTTAGCATTCCAAGCAATACTTATTTGTCATTTGATGTTCAGATCTACAGTATTCTATATTAAACATTTACTTTTCACTGCTTACCATTCCAAGCAATACTTATTTGTCATCTGATGTTCAGATCTACTTTATTCTATACTAAACATTTATTTATTTATGTTTCTACTGCTGAATGAGAGACATTCAAGAACAGATTTTGTATCAAAGGTGGTTCCAATTGTTGCCTTGTATTTTCTTCTTCAGACAATGAAAATATATTAACAGCTATAGACCACAAATTAAAATTCCATTGTAATCATATTTGTTATATAATGTTATAATTTGTTATATATGGAGCAACTCAGCAAGTTGGGCATTAGAACAAGTGTTTAGAGTATTCGTTTATTTAAGATCGTAGAAACAAACACAAGACTTAAAATATTAAAGTAACCTGCCTATTTCTGCATGAATTCATGATATTCCACATCCTAGCTTGGAGCTAAATCCATGCTAATCTTGTGTCATAATTCTAATGCCCCACTTACCTACTGCCAATTCAAAACATATTGCCTTGCCTTGGAAATACAGTCACTGAAAATAGAACTGGTGAAAGTGGATGCAATTTTTAAATCTCAGCCCCAAATGCTATTTTAATTAAAGATCAGTAACATTGGTATCATTAAAAAAAAAATGAACAGGATAAACACAGAATCCAACAGTTGTAACTCGAGATATTTACAAACCAAACCATTGTAGACCTGCTGGAAATTAAGGGAACTGCAAAATCCAATTCTCTACTTTTATCCCCCCTTAAAGGCAGGTATTTGATGTTTCCGAGTAAATAATTACACTTCAATGACTGAAAAAAAATCCAATGCTCTTTGCTATTCTTCAACGTTGAACAAGAGAGTAATGTGATTAGGATTTCATAAGCAGGATGAGGTGCTTCAAGTGCAAAGAACACAAATTTACAACAAAAAAAGTGGGGTGGAGATGCCTTACCAGTTTTAGGTGTCAAACTCAAATCTGTGTCAGAAGAGGAGGATTGTCGACTGTAGGACTTGGAAGGTGAAAAGGAATAGGTTTGATTTTTCAGTGGGGTGGAGGGTCCAGATGAATGAGTAACAGGGTTGGGATCTTCACTGAAGGGGACCCTGCCAGAAGAAGTGGGAAACACATTCAGTAACCCTGTGCTAAGGATCTAATCAACGTTGGAATGACCCAAATATAGGGATGATAGCAGTTGCTTCTATGTGCAGGCTGGAGAAAAAGCCAAAAGGCAAAGAACTGCTGCCCATCCATTGAAGATTCTGGGAAGGTAGCTGCTGCCCAGATTTGCACATTACACATAGGGAACAGGTTAAAAATTCGAGAGCACAAATCAAACCATGTACTGGAAACCCGAGCAAAATGAGTACACAAATAAAACAATGTGAAATATGACTTTAAAAGTACATAATGCATTTTAATTCAGCAACCAAAAGAAAGCTTGAGTATGCGGAACTGAAACTCATGTTTCCTTATTCTGGAACACCAAAATAGTGCATCACAGCTAAACAATAAAAGCAAAACCAATTGTTAAGTAAATCTCTGGCAATTCATCCGTAAACCAGAATATACTTCTGCAATATTCCAACTTTAGGAAGTTTGCTTGGACCACGGTTTTTGGTTGTGGAGCAGAGTTAGTGGTTAAGTTAAGAGTTCAGATTTTGGGCAGCTTACTGCACTGCCTGCTTTCCATTATGCATTGAATCCCTCTCCCTGTGGCCCACTTTGCCCCAGCTCCTCAGCCGGTGCAGTCTCATACCAGTGAAGATGAGTGTAGGAACAGACACAGAGAAGTTCTGAGTTAGTCTCGAGCCCGTAGCTGTGTGAATTGGGCTGTTGTGAGTCGAACGGCATCCATGGCTTGGCTGGTGCACCAAAGGAGACCTGACAGAGAGAAGCAGGAGCCAGGAGAAAAAAAAAATACACACAAAAACACTGTAAATGTTAAAAAAAGGTAAGGGAGCCATGGTAAAATTTTTATATAATATACAATCAGGACCACCAAAAAATCTCCCTCTACCATTTAGTGAATTTTTTAACAAAAAAAATCACAATCAGCATGGAGGTATTAAAATAGTTTAAAAGTGACACAAAAAAAAGCTCTAATGGTTGCTGGTTAAAAAAAAATCACAATAGCACAGATTTGCCCGACTTTTAAGATTACAATTTTTTACCTTCAGATTATCCTATTCAATAGATCACATCTACTTGTTTTTTTTAACCTATTGTTTCACTCCACTTGACTGGAATTAACTGCCAGTAATACTGCATTTTAAGTCAAATGAGCATTTTTTTTTAAAAAAGAGGTTGACAATGAATGTTTTGCCAAAATTTTATGCTGTGACAGAACCTACAAGGCTCATTTACTTTTTTGGATCACATTTTTCTCATTTAGCTCTCTGGGACATCAGGCGAATTGCAGAGCAGTCTCTAATAATAACTACCTTTAGTTGTTAATCGTCAATGAAAATGCCTTCACTTTGTTGACAGAAATTTGGAGTACTATAAAGTGAAATGATCTCTGATCAAAATGAAAATCTTCCAAATTAAATCTAAGGAATTTCTTCACTTGATCTTTAAAAATGGAGGATTTATAAAATGGGAACCTTTTAATCTGGAATCATTGCAAGGCATGTTCTTCTGAACTTATTTTTTTAATAGAACCTTCAAATGGCACTTAAAAGCGTTGCTTTAGTGAATGAATACAATTTCATTCACTTAAGCAACACCTTGACACACAATATAAATCAGTCTTCTAACATCTAAACATGTTGGAGAATAGAATGCAAACAGGTCAAAAAAATTACACCACATTCACTTTGTAATTATCTGTCCTGTAACAGAGTGATTTTCCAAACACAAAATTTGTTACTGTGAACAAAATAGGTTTGTCCTTTACAAACCAACCACTGGCAAACAAGGGAAAAAAACAACTTGTTTTTGCACCACTTCCACTTGAGAAGAGCTGCATAAGTATTGCACCATGAATTCTCTGCTGTTCTTTGACCATTGTAACTGGTTACATGGATTATGAGATTGTGGTCCACTAATGTGTGCAAGCTTTACTGGACTCATCTAATCTGGAAATGAGTGGGGCAATGTCCAGTGAATTTTCAGATTCATAATCATAAGGAAGATTAGCAATAGCCAACATGGCCTAGCACCACTCGAGGATGTTGAACTGATGGAGGTGTTTCGAAGTTGTCTCAGATGCTTATATATATTCCACTAAACTCCACATGACAGCAGTTCGGAAAATGGAAATTTACAACAGAATTCACAAATTTGAAATAAGGAATAAAAATGCATGCTGGAAAAAATAAACCATTTTTTCTCCAACCCATATTTCTCCATGCAAGCACAGAGGATGTGACCAAACTTGAAGGAAATCATGATACAGATGTTTTTCAGGAAGACAACCCCTCCATAATATGTGGGTGGCTTGTACCATATATGCTAGCTCTTCCTTTCCTTTAGTGAATTTGTTGGAAGTTCCACAGGAAGAGTCCAAGGAATAAGTGCCACTTCAGAGGGATTCATAGACAAAGCTTCTTAATGAAAGGCTCATGTTTGGAGAATCGGGTAGATACAGTCAGGTGTATTGACCATTAACCCAGGGAGCCTCGTTTAAAAATACTTTCTCTCGCAACTGCACACATCGTTCCTCACCCTGATAAATATAAATTTGACAAAATGATAGAAATTGGATAAAACATGATTTCAATTGGATGTCAAAATGAAAAAAATACAGGTAGTTGCTTTTCAAATCTTTAAACTTTTTTTTTATAAAAACAACAAAGGGAAGACAGTACATGAAAAAATACAGGCTTAAATATGTAGCAGCCATTAATCCCTTGAGAACACTTAGAGAGCGCATCTGGAAGAAAACAACATCGGGAGTTGGTTGCTTCCTCTAGCTTTCAAAGAAGCATTATTCATACCTACCAAATAAAGAACAAAATGACACAATTATATATAAAACTCAAAGCTGATATATCATCATAAATTCCAATACAATATTAACGGAGAATTCAATTCCTTCGATTTATGGAAATATTTCTGCAATTTAAATAAAAATTACAGCAGTAATGGGATCACATCTTCAGACATTTTATCACACAGAATTTATACATACAAAATCAATCCATAAGATTTATTGTTATGCATGTGTAGTTGTTGCTGCTCAAATGCAATGATTTCTTATTCGAACAAGACTTAAAAGGTTTGCTGATAGTTTAGAGGGTTTGTACCAACAATTTTGAAAGCTGTTTAATCACTTTGCAAAAAAAAAATGAGCAGCCATCATTCTATTTTAAAAAGGTAGGAAAATTAACAATGGCACCCTCCTGCTAAAAGAGGAGAGCTCGGGGGAAAAAGAAAACCTCCCCATAAAATTTTACAACCTATAAGTAAATTAGCTTAATCTGGCAAACGCAGGCCTTCCATCTTGCTGCATCTCAACCCTTTCCACCTACTATATGTCATGACTACTGTTTGCATCTTTTTTTGCATGAAAAAGCCATCCTTGCAATCCAACCAATCCCAAAATGGCAACTTTGATTGTACTACAATCTTTAAAAAAAAAACTACAAATGCTGAAAATTTTAAAAATAGAACAGTTAAGAAGAAAGCTTTGTGACTGAAAGGTCAACTCCAACATTTCCTGCTTTTATTTTAAAAATGTGAACCATCCACACGTGCTCCTCTGAATTCCTTGGCTCCTTCTTTCACTGTCAGTTTGCTGCCTATTCACTGCTCTGGTGGCTGTCCCTTTACTGGTTCATATTTCTAGTGCTTCTTTCCACCTTGGATGTACACACAGGTAACTGGGTGAAGAGTGGGATTTGAACATGCATCCAGCAGCCCAATTTGAGATAACCAAACAGGAGACATTGCAACATATCAGAAATTCAACCCTGGAAAGAGTTAAACAGGAAAGTCTGCAGTCGCTGTAATTGCAATGCACAAAAATGCTGGGAAAACTCAGCAGGAGGTCTTACCTTTAACTGAATGACTTAAAAATATCCTCACCCCCCCAAAAAAAATCAGATCAAGATAATCCAATTAAGTTTTGTTGCAAATAGTAGGGAATAAAATTAATGACACTTGTTCTGTCATTAAACATTGAATGTGAATTTTCTGAAAAGATAGCCGCAATTCCTTTGATTTCCATTCTTATCTGTAGATTTTGACATATTAAAAACTTGTTCACTGTCCAAAACAATTATTCTCTTCATACATCACCCACCTGATATCTCAACTCTCGCAAGACTTTTCAATAAACTTCAAATGTGAGCAAAAAATATATTTCTATGATAGGGTGTACCTTGGAATAAGAAGTTTGTAACTTCCATGCTTCAATGTCAACATTTTTACATTCTGCAATCACACACTCAAAAATTACACAATATGCACCAAAACCCAGGAACATGCAAGTATTTACAAAATATGCTCAAGCATCAAGATTCCAAGCTCTCAAAGAAGTTCTCGGTGAAAACTACAAGGTGCCATTCATAAACAGAATGCAGTATAAAGGGAAATATGAATAAAATCCCATGTCAATTTTTATTATAATGGGATATCCCATGCATTCCTCATTGGATATATTTCCCATGGCTCTGACTGATATAATGAAGGCTTTGGAATTCATCAGTAGCTTTTCATTAAGACCACAAGGAGCTCATTCTGCTAAGAATGCAGAAGTCAGCCAGGTACAAGAATTTACCTCAAGGACTATGGTCAAGGGAAAGGAAACATCTGAGCCCTTCACCTCCTCATAGAAATACTGCTCTGAGAATAAATGGAGTACGTAATCTTAAAGGTCACATAGTAGCCACTATTGGTATGTGTTTATGGACATTGGGCAAGGACAGGATGCAGGCACAGGCATTCAATTAACTTCCTCCTTCAAAAGAAAGAAGACAAGTAGAGGGCAAGAAGCAACCACATTCCTTGTGCCCCATGAGTGGTTCACACCACATATTGGAAATTTGTGCAAATATACATGCATGCATATGCACTCTAGAGTTTGGCGACACCTTGTGATGAATGGGCTGTGATGCCTTCACAACATGTAGGTTGCAAACATTTGCTACCTTGTTTCACAGGTGAGCTCCTTTCTATGAGGCAAAGAGCATGGAAATAACATCCAAGTGCACGACAATGCCTTCAAAAGATAAGGGAAGGAATTGGAAGATTAAAACAGCACAGTTGAAAATGCTGCACATCTTTATAGCAGTGAACTGAATATTCTGCATACCACTGTCTTTATTAATATAGAAATAATATTTGCCACATGAAAGTCAAAGTTAAGAACATGCAATGCTATGCTACTTGAGCCTATGCTACAAAGATCAGTGGAATAATATACCATAATTGGTTATATCCAATGCAAGAACAATCCCATTTCCCTGTGTTTGGCCCATTTCCCTTTAAACTCTTCTGGTCCACGCACCTGTCTAAATGTCTTTTAAAAGCTGTAATTAATTGTATCTGACTCTACTGCCATCTCTGGCTAGTTGTTCTATACCCTACACCATGTATGTGGAAAAAACTTGGCTCTTTAAATCTTTCCCAAAAAACCTGTAGTTTTAGATTCCCTCACACTGGGAAAAGAACTTTGACGATCTACAACCCTCATAAATTTTATAAACTTCCATCATGTTAACTCCTCCACCAAGAAAAACAGACCCAGCCTATCCAATAAACTCAAGCCTTTCCCCACCTGTATGCCTCCTTCTTCACTATTACCATCAGGCCACCACCTCTCCCTTACATGGCTCCTCCTTCATTCCACTTTAACTCTCCCTTCTTGGCCACCCCTATTTCCACCCCCCCCCCCCGACCTTTGTCAGCTTTCACCCGACACTGTCACCCAACTCCACCCCACTAAAATCCTTCATCCTTCACCTCTGCTTGGTCCATCTCCAACCATTCACCCCTCTCCCTCCCTTTAATGCTACCTGTCTTCCCTTTCTTGTTCCTGAAGCAAGTTTTGATCCAAACATCAACTGTCCATTTCTCTCCAGGATGCTACCTGACCCAGTAAGTTCCATACAGCAGTTTGTTTTTACTTTAGATTCCAGCATCTCTAGTCTCTTGTGCCTTCATCCTCTCCAACTTAATCACATCCATCTTAAAGTGTGGCAACCATATAATGACACAAAATACTCATGATTTTACAACTGTAATAACATATCCCAAAACCAGAAGCAAACAACTGTCATAAAACCAATCAAAACTAATCAAAATGTATGCAATGTTCATAATTCTTTTTTACAGTTTTAAATATTTTGGCATATTCGGTTATAAATTTTGCATGAGAAATGTAGCACTGTCATTGCAAAGGTTGAAGGATTACTTATAACTTCTTGCTTACTTTAATGAATTGCCCTAGTTACTGCCCTTTAATTTTCTATGTCTTGCTATCAAACAATTTCAGGATAAATGGGATTTATAATTGCAATACATCTTTGCACTCAGCCATGCTGAAATAGGTTTGAAATACAAATCTTGCATGCAGTGGAAGAAAATTTATGGGGAGAATGAAAATGGATATACTTGTAACCTTATACTTACTCTTTGAGGTCTTTGGATGGAGAACTACATGGAGGTAGAAATGATGTAGCTGCATTACTCAGTTTATCCAGCGTACATGCAGTCCCAATAGCACGCACCACTAACCCAGATTCTCCTTCCAAGTCAAAGCACTGTAGATAGCCCACAACAGCATTGCCTCCCATCTCAAGAACTTTGAGGCCAATTTTCCTTTGCAGTTCACCTATTAATTAATGATATAGCATCATTTTATTATTCAGCGTTCAAACATCACCATGCTTGCACGCACCACTGCAAAATACTACAACTTGGCCTTTCAGGCAGAGAAAGAGTTTGGGAAATGACTGGTATTAAATGAATATTAGTTTTTAAAAAGATAGTACCTAAATTACAGCAGTCATTAGAGATAGTACCACAATAACAGTGCACCTTACAGATGGGTGAATGAAATACACACCTTACAGATGGCACTTTGATGCAGAACACTCCTGCCACATTAGTTATTGGATTAATTTTAATTTCAACTATTCCATGGAGTGCAAATCCAATGAAATAAGTAGAGTGGCTAATCAACAGGTACGTTATGTAGGACTAGATGCTAATATTACACTCCTGAAGCTTGCTGCCTAGACTCTGCGGGATAGCCAAGTTAGCAGGTGGGCGCCCTCCTTCCTCAGTGTTTCACTGATAGACCAATGACACCTCCGGAATCCCGGCGTACCGGGCTCACCCCTTCAATGCCATTCACTCACTTGGGTGCCCAGGTACAGTAAAGTCTTTGGAACTTTTGCTGTTATAAACACAGAAGGTATTTGGTAATGCAACAAGCATGTTGCATGGATCCATCGGGCACTACTTCCCTAAAGTAGAAAGTGTGTGCATTTGGTGAGATTGGAAATTATCGTAGAATCATACAGCACAAAAATGAAACCTTTTGGCCCACCCTGTCCATGCCACTGCAATGTCTACTACGCTAGTCCCATGTGCCTGCATTAGGCCCATATCTTGCTATGCCTTTTAAATCTAATTACCTGTCCAAATGCTTTTTAAACATTGCATCTGCCTTGACCGCTGCCTCTGGAAGCTCATACAGCTAGCAGCTAGCCACCACCCTCACATAGCTCCTTTGAATTTATTCCATTTAAACCTGAAACCTGTGCCTCAAGCCTGGTGGAAAAAAAGACCGCAAAATTATTATTTTTTTAATTTAACTGAAAAAAAAATTACCCATGCAGCATGGTAACAAACCATTTCAGCCCATGAGCCTGTGCCGCCCAATTACACCCTATAACCACTGGTACATGATGACCTCAATTTTGTAATCCTCTTTAAGGTCACACCATGTTCCAGTGAGAATAAACCCAGCCTATTCAAACTTTCCTGATAAAAACAGCTCTTTATTCCAGGCAACATCCTGGCAAAACTCTTCTGCATTCTCTCTATTGTCATCAGAACCATACTCCAGGTGCAGTCAACAAAACGATTTCCCATGATATGGTGAAGTTGGGAAAGAGATGCTATTCTGGTAATATGATGAAAAGCAGTGGCTGGAGGAAAGATTCAAGATTCAATTTATTATCACAGTAATAAAACAGTGCCATATTACATGAAATTCCTTTTTGCCTGCTGCAAGGCAGACAGATTCACCAATGGCAGGAATTGCCTAAGCGTCCCTCCCTTGCAGTCAGATTTACATTCAGACAGTCAGAGAGAATCAAAACAGTCCCTCCAGTCACCAAATGTCTGTAGATTCGCCTCCAGCGCTTCCGCAGCCACACAGAGTCCAGTCCAAACCACTGGCGACCCAAGCTCCAGATCTGAACCTCTGATACAGGCAAGAACCCTTCAGTGCTCTCGGCACCTTCTGGCATCCTGATTCCGATACCTGGTGCCCCTCCAGCCAGTTCGAGCCAGTCTCCAGCCTGACACGAATCTCCCGACAGCCCACAGCTTCCGTGGGTTCCGCGCCTCGAGTCTCCAGCAGCCCACTGCATGCACTAGTCCCTCACCCCCTAATTGGTCCACTGCGGTGGTCACCATCCCTGCGGGTCACCTCCTCCAATTCTCTTACTCAGACTGGGGGGGGATTATTCCCGTCATCTGGTAACTATTGAGTTTGGTATAATCAAGCCAAACCTCTCAAACGTGCTGGATACAGGATTGGGATTAGTCCTAATAAAGGCTCTTTGAAACATTAACTCTTTTCTCTTCCCATAGATACACCCTGACCTTCTGAGCATTTCCAGTATTTTCTGGGGTTCTGGGGTTTTTCCCCCAATCAAGCACACTAGTATATTGTAGTATATTGCTTTTTCAACTCATGTTTATACAGCCACTAGACATTAGACATTAGACCACACGTCAAACTCTGGCCCACAGGCCAAATTTGGCCCGCGATATAATTATATTTGTCCCGCAAGATCATTTCAAAAATGTATTAGAGGTGGCCCGCCCTGCAGCGAGAGCCGATGCTGTTTTTTGGTAATGTCACCCCCACCATCCTCCCCCTTCATTGCACATCCTTCCCCATTGTAACACGAGAAATTGTAACACGAGAAGTCTGTCGATATCATCAGCCGGCAAGCCAGTTGGAAGGCTCCCTGCACAATCAGTCGCTTCTCCCACCTGTCGAGCAGTGCGGAAGATGGGCGAGCGCCTGTGATTTTCTGTCAGCGCGACGGGCATGGCAGGCTGCGCACGGCCCCTGGGCTGCGCGAGCCCAGCACGACTGGCACCGGACGGCCCTTCCACAGCGCGAGCGCACTTCTCCCGGTCGCCACGGCCTTCAGCGCTTGCACCCGCGTGGACCCCAGGGACGGATGGTTCGGCCCTGCACGTGAAGAGAAAGATGGTGGCTGTCCGCAAAGGCTGATCGGCAGCGCGCTGGGCCTGAGTGGGTGGGTAAGCAGGGGTGGGCAGAGGGTGTAGGTGAGGAGTAAAGGGCAGGGGAAGTTATGGTGGTGCGAGGGGCAGTTAGAGGGAGGGATGAGTAGAAGGAGGAGTGGATAGGGAAGAGGTAAAAGAAGAGGGGCGGGGGCGGAACGGGCCGCGGGGAGGAACGGGCCGCGGGGAGGAACGGGCCGCGGGGAGGAACGGGCCGCGGGGAGGAACGGGCCGCGGGGAGGAACGGGCCGCGGGGAGGAACGGGCCGCGGGGAGGAACGGGCCGCGGGGAGGAACGGGCCGCGGGGAGGAACGGGCCGCGGGGAGGAACGGGCCGCGGGGAGGAACGGGCCGCGGGGAGGAACGGGCCGCGGGGAGGAACGGGCCGCGGGGAGGAACGGGCCGCGGGGAGGAACGGGCCGCGGGGAGGAACGGGCCGCGGGGAGGAACGGGCCGCGGGGAGGAACGGGCCGCGGGGAGGAACGGGCCGCGGGGAGGAACGGGCCGCGGGGAGGAACGGGCCGCGGGGAGGAACGGGCCGCGGGGAGGAACGGGCCGCGGGGAGGAACGGGCCGCGGGGAGGAACGGGCCGCGGGGAGGAACGGGCCGCGGGGAGGAACGGGCCGCGGGGAGGAACGGGCCGCGGGGAGGAACGGGCCGCGGGGAGGAACGGGCCGCGGGGAGGAACGGGCCGCGGGGAGGAACGGGCCGCGGGGAGGAACGGGCCGCGGGGAGGAACGGGCCGCGGGGAGGAACGGGCCGCGGGGAGGAACGGGCCGCGGGGAGGAACGGGCCGCGGGGAGGAACGGGCCGCGGGGAGGAACGGGCCGCGGGGAGGAACGGGCCGCGGGGAGGAACGGGCCGCGGGGAGGAACGGGCCGCGGGGAGGAACGGGCCGCGGGGAGGAACGGGCCGCGGGGAGGAACGGGCCGCGGGGAGGAACGGGCCGCGGGGAGGAACGGGCCGCGGGGAGGAACGGGCCGCGGGGAGGAACGGGCCGCGGGGAGGAACGGGCCGCGGGGAGGAACGGGCCGCGGGGAGGAACGGGCCGCGGGGAGGAACGGGCCGCGGGGAGGAACGGGCCGCGGGGAGGAACGGGCCGCGGGGAGGAACGGGCCGCGGGGAGGAACGGGCCGCGGGGAGGAACGGGCCGCGGGGAGGAACGGGCCGCGGGGAGGAACGGGCCGCGGGGAGGAACGGGCCGCGGGGAGGAACGGGCCGCGGGGAGGAACGGGCCGCGGGGAGGAACGGGCCGCGGGGAGGAACGGGCCGCGGGGAGGAACGGGCCGCGGGGAGGAACGGGCCGCGGGGAGGAACGGGCCGCGGGGAGGAACGGGCCGCGGGGAGGAACGGGCCGCGGGGAGGAACGGGCCGCGGGGAGGAACGGGCCGCGGGGAGGAACGGGCCGCGGGGAGGAACGGGCCGCGGGGAGGAACGGGCCGCGGGGAGGAACGGGCCGCGGGGAGGAACGGGCCGCGGGGAGGAACGGGCCGCGGGGAGGAACGGGCCGCGGGGAGGAACGGGCCGCGGGGAGGAACGGGCCGCGGCGAGGAACGGGCCGCGGCGAGGAACGGGTTGAGGGGAGAGGCAGTAGAGGGGCGTGTATAGGATGGGGTGGGTAGAGGCAGAGCGAGTGGAGTGAGGGGTGAGTAGAGGTTGGGTAAAGGACTGGTCAGGTAGAGGGATGGTGGGTCGAGGGTGAATAGAGGCCCAGAGCCTGAGGAGTGAACAGGAAATGCTGAGTCCTGATGCAGGCCAAAATGGAGACAGCCTGTGAATGCTGACTACATCTCCACAGGGACAAAATATGTTTCCCTCAGGTCAAGCAAAGGGTGAACTTGAGCTACCTACTCCTGACCTGTAACATTATCCTCCTAAAGTTATATCCTAAAGTTTAACATTACATATGTTGAAAGAAGAGAAAACATGCAGATGTTGTTGAAAGTTTTCAATAAATATTTAGTTCGGCCCTCTACTTAGTCCAAGTTTTTAATTTTGGCCCTCCGTGAATTTGAGTTTGACACCCCTGCATTCGACCATCTATAATAATATTAATTACTCAGTTGTAACATCCATCCCCAGTAAAAATCTATCCATCTTAAAATTTCTTAAGATGTTCCATAGCACAATGTGGAATAAGCTCTGGGATAAAATACTGCTTTATATCAAAGATATTGTCAACTTTCAGCAAGATTTCCTACCTGACATCAGTGAGATTAGCCTCTGTCTGGCTTCATTTGATGCCCGCGGTGTTCGTATCCTATCAATCCACTGGTATTCAGGATCTTCATTTACCACCAATTCTTCAACAAATCCATGGATTGTTACTGCTTTGTAGCACTTTGGAATGGACGTGGCTGTGGGCAGAAAAAGAAGCAAAATTGAGGTAATAGCATTAATTATTTAATCCTGCTGAGATCTCAATTTATAATCCATGGTTTAGAATTTCCTTTCTCTGCTGGTTGTATATGGCAGTCAGATAAGACATATGCATCTAATCACCTCAAGTTTTCAATGACAAAACACCCAATGAACTAGGTTCAAAATATGGTATTAAGACGGGTGGCATGAAATTTGCAAATATCAAGAAAGGGTATACTTAAGAATTGTAAATGATAAAGAGATGGTGAGAACTTGTCATTTTGTTCCAGGACAGGCTTTAAAATACTTACCCTGAAAATGGTTACAAATTCGCTGTTTCATCTATAAAGTGACTTTAATGTGGAAAGTTGCTCCACAGCTTGGCAGGAGCAGAAAAAAAAAATCAGAACTCATTTAAAAAGTAGAAGATCACTTGCTATTCATCTTATCTTGCTATTCATCTTATCTCCCCTTCTGTGCCAGTTCACCATAGCCCTCAAAACCCTGACCTTTCAAAAATCTACTCTTTAAATAGCCCCAATGATCCAGCCTCCATAACATTTCAAGGCAGAGAATTCGAGATTTACCACTCTCTGTGTCCCAACACCTTTCAGTTGTAAATGATCAAACTTTATCTTGCAAACTCATCTCAAAAAAAATACTCAATGAGACAGATAGTAGGCAATAACTAAAAAGCATCTTCAAAGCTGGATTTTAAGAGCATCTTAAAGTTATGGGGGCAAGAGGATGAAGAGGCTAAAAGAGACATTCGCAAACAATGGACTTGACATCGATGATTGGAATTGGAGGATCAAGATATTACGGGTAAGTTAATAGGACTGGAATATATTGGACAAAAAGAATGGTAAGACAACGGCATTATTTGAAAACGGCAGAATTTTTAAAACGGAGACATTGCCTAATTGAAAACCAATGTCTCGTCAGCAAGCTTGATATTAGTTAAGGTTTTATTACCTGCTGGTAGTTCCTGTCTCCAGCATTTAGCTGTGAATTAAAATTGTCAGGGCAGAGGGTAGGCGGCGGCGGCCCCGATCCGGGCAGGAGCAAGGGGGAGGCGGCGGCCCCGGCCTCGGTCGAGTGTGGAAGGCAGAGGCCGGGTCCGGGCAGAAAGTTGGAGGCGGCGGCCCCGGTCCGGGCAGAAAGATGGAGGCGGCGGCCCCGGTCCGGGCAGAAAGTTGGAGGCGGCGGCCCCGGTCCGGGCAGAAAGATGGAGGCGGCGGCCACGGTCCGGGCAGAAAGTTGGAGGCGGCGGCCCCGGTCCGGGCAGAAAGTTGGAGGCGGCGGCCCCGGTCCGGGCAGAAAGTTGGAGGCGGCGGCCCCGGTCCGGGCAGAAAGTTGGAGGCGGCGGCCCCGGTCCGGGCAGAAAGTTGGAGGCGGCGGCCCCGGTCAGGGCACAGGGAGAGCAGCGGCGGCCCCGGCCTCGGTCGAGTGAGGCAGGCGGAGGCCCCGGTCCGGGCAGAGAGTTGGAGGCGGCGGCCCCGGTCCGGGCACAGGGAGAGCAGCGGCGGCCCCGGTCCAGGTCTGGGCAGAGGGTAGGCGGCGGCGGCCCCGGTCCGGGCAGGAGCAAGGGGGAGACGGCGGCTCGGCCTCGGTCGAGTGAGGCAGGCGGAGGCCCCGGTCCAGGCAAAAAGTTGGAGGAGGCAAGGGCCCCGGTCCAGGCACAGGGAGAGCAGCGGCGGCCCCGGTCCGGGCAGAGGGAAGGCGGCGTCGGCCCCGGTCCGGGCAGGAGCAAGGGGGAGACGGTGGCCCCGGCCTCGGTCGAGTGAGGCAGGCGGAGGCCACGGTCCGGGCAGAAAGTTGGATGAGGCGGCGGCCCCGGTTGGGGCACAGGGAAAGCGGCGGCGGCCCCAGCCCCGGTCCGGACAGAGGGTAGGCGGAGGCGGCCCCAATCTGGGCAGGAGCAAGGGGAGGCCCCGGCCTCGGTCGAGTGAGGCAGAGGGCGGCCCCGATCCGGGCAGAGAGTTGGAGGCGGCGGCCCCGGTCCAGGCAGTATGGGCCGACCTAGGAGGGGAGGCGGGGCCGACCTAGGAGGGGAGGCGGGGCCGACCTAGGAGGGGAGGCGGGGCCGACCTAGGAGGGGAGGCGGGGCCGACCTAGGAGGGGAGGCGGGGCCGACCTAGGAGGGGAGGCGGGGCCGACCTAGGAGGGGAGGCGGGGCCGACCTAGGAGGGGAGGCGGGGCCGACCTAGGAGGGGAGGCGGGGCCGACCTAGGAGGGGAGGCGGGGCCGACCTAGGAGGGGAGGCGGGGCCGACCTAGGAGGGGAGGCGGGGCCGACCTAGGAGGGGAGGCGGGGCCGACCTAGGAGGGGAGGCGGGGCCCCTCCATCCCGGGTAAGAAAATTGCATAGGAGAAGGCCACTCCGATATAAAACCTACGACCCAAGGACCTCGCTGCCACGTCCCAGCTTGCTTGGCCACGGCACATGAACCATGGGTGTAAAGGGTGGGGCCAGTACTGCGCACACTGCACTCCACCTAAAAGCTCCTTTGCGCAGGCCAGAGGACAGGTCCACGGCCGCCCCCTCCACGGCCGCCCCCTCCACGGCCGCCCCCTCCACGGCCGCCCCCTCCACGGCCGCCCCCTCCACGGCCGCCCCCTCCACGGCCGCCCCCTCCACGGCCGCCCCCTCCACGGCCGCCCCCTCCACGGCCGCCCCCTCCACGGCCGCCCCCTCCACGGCCGCCCCCTCCACGGCCGCCCCCTCCACGGCCGCCCCCTCCACGGCCGCCCCCTCCACGGCCGCCCCCTCCACGGCCGCCCCCTCCACGGCCGCCCCCTCCACGGCCGCCCCCTCCACGGCCGCCCCCTCCACGGCCGCCCCCTCCACGGCCGCCCCCTCCACGGCCGCCCCCTCCACGGCCGCCCCCTCCACGGCCGCCCCCTCCACGGCCGCCCCCTCCACGGCCGCCCCCTCCACGGCCGCCCCCTCCACGGCCGCCCCCTCCACGGCCGCCCCCTCCACGGCCGCCCCCTCCACGGCCGCCCCCTCCACGGCCGCCCCCTCCACGGCCGCCCCCTCCACGGCCGCCCCCTCCACGGCCGCCCCCTCCACGGCCGCCCCCTCCACGGCCGCCCCCTCCACGGCCGCCCCCTCCACGGCCGCCCCCTCCACGGCCGCCCCCTCCACGGCCGCCCCCTCCACGGCCGCCCCCTCCACGGCCGCCCCCTCCACGGCCGCCCCCTCCACGGCCGCCCCCTCCACGGCCGCCCCCTCCACGGCCGCCCCCTCCACGGCCGCCCCCTCCACGGCCGCCCCCTCCACGGCCGCCCCCTCCACGGCCGCCCCCTCCACGGCCGCCCCCTCCACGGCCGCCCCCTCCACGGCCGCCCCCTCCACGGCCGCCCCCTCCACGGCCGCCCCCTCCACGGCCGCCCCCTCCACGGCCGCCCCCTCCACGGCCGCCCCCTCCACGGCCGCCCCCTCCACGGCCGCCCCCTCCACGGCCGCCCCCTCAAAAGATGCTCACAAACTCAAGCTAGCATGCAGGAACATCAGAACCATGCTATACAAGGCTGAGAGCCACCGACCTGAACGTCGGCCTGCCCTCATTGCACATGAACTCCTCAGACTTGACATCGACATAGCCGCTCTCAGTGAAGTCCGCCTGGCAGATGTAGGCAGCCTCCAAGAACGCGGCGCAGGTTACACACTCTACTGGTCTGGCCAGCCTTTGGATGAATGACGCCTCGCTGGTGTAGGCTTCATGGTCAAGAACTCCATTGCCTCCAAACTCGAAAACCTCCCGACAGGCCACTCGGACCGGATCATGTCCATGCGACTCCCCCTTCAAAACAAGCGTCGCATCACCCTTATCAGTGTCTATGCTCCAACCCTCCAGGCAGAACCAGCAGAAAAGGACAAGTTCTACACTGACCTGCGCAACCTCATTCAACGCACCCCTACAGCCGACAAGGTTGTCATCCTTGGCGACTTCAACGCTCGCGTCGGCAAAGACTCAGAAACCTGGCCAGGAATCCTGGGCAAGCATGGTGTCGGCAAGTGCAACGACAATGGGCGCCTCCTGTTGGAGATCTGCGCAGAACAGCGGCTTGTCATTACAAACACCCTTTTTCAGCAGAGGGACAGCCTGACGACTACCTGGATGCATCCCCGATCCAAACACTGGCACCTCCTGGACTACATCCTGGTGCGAGAAAGAGACAAACGAGATGTGCTCCACACCAGGGTCATGCCCAGCGCGGAATGTCACACTGACCACCGGCTGGTTCGCTGCAAGCTCAACCTTCACTTCAAGCCAAACCCCAGGAACAGTAGAGCCCCTAGAAAGAGGTTCAATGTTGGAAACCTGCAGTCAGACGAAGTGAGAGGAAACTTCCAGGCAAACCTCAAAGCAAACCTCGACGATGCAATCCGCCTCACGGACTCGTCCCCTGAAACTGCTTTAGTTGCCCATTCAGAGCCAGCTCTTCAGCGCTTGACGTCCTGTTTTGCGGAAACTGCCAAAATGTTTGGCCTGGAAGTCAGCCTGAAGAAAACGGAGGTCCTCCATCAGCCAGCTCCCCACCATGACTACCAGCCCCCCCATATCTCCATCGGGCACACAAAACTCAAAACGGTCAACCAGTTTACCTATCTCAGCTGCACCATTTCATCAGATGCAAGGATCGACAACGAGATAGACAACAGACTCTCCAAGGCAAATAGCGCCTTTGGAAGACTACACAAAAGAGTCTTGAAAAACGACCAACTGAAAAACCTCACAAAGATTAGCGTATACAGAGCTGTTGTCATACCCACACTCCTGTTCAGCTCCGAATCATGGGTCCTCTACCGGCATCACCTACGGCTCCTAGAACGCTTCCACCAGCGTCGTCTCCGCTCCATCCTCAAAATTCATTGGAGCGACTTCATCCCTAACATCGAAGTACTCGAAATGGCAGAGGCCGACAGCATCGAGTCCACGCTGCTGAAGATCCAGCTGCGCTGGGTGGGTCACGTCTCCAGAATGGAGGACCATCGCCTTCCCAAGATCGTGTTATATGGCGAGCTCTCCACTGGCCACCGTGACAGAGGTACACCAAAGAAGAGGTACAAGGACTGCCTAAAGAAATCTCTTGGTGCCTGCCACATTGACCACCGCCAGTGGGCTGATATCGCCTCTAACCGTGCATCTTGGCGCCTCACAGTTCGGCAGGCAGCAACCTCCTTTGAAGAAGACTGCAGAGCCCACCTCATTGACAAAAGACAAAGGAGGAAAAACCCAACACCCAACCCCAACCAACCAATTTTCCCCTGCAACCGCTGCAACCGTGTCTGCCTGTCCCGCATCGGACTTGTCAGCCACAATCGAGCCTGCAGCTGACGTGGACTTTTACCCCCTCCATAAATCTTCGTCCGCGAAGCCAAGCCAAAGAGATAAAGTAAAGCAGAATTTTGACTGATCCAAACATAATGAAACAAAGAACAAATGAGACCAGTTTGGAAGTCTTAAGATCCAGAGATTACAAATGGGTTACATTTACATACAAGTTAAAACTCAGGCAGAATAAGGTGAAGTTATGGTGGTGGGAATTCATGAGTACCTGGGTCACTTTGGAATGAAACAAGAGGGAAAAAAAAGTGGTTCATAGTCTGGCCTTTGGGCAATATCAATCTTTCTCCAGTCTGCTGGAGGAACTCAGTGGGGCAAGAGGCATATTTGACATATCACAAGATCATACAAGATATAAGAGCAGAAGTAGGCCAATCGGCCTGTTGGGTCTGCTCTGCTATTTAATCATGGGCCCACTCCCTGTAATGCTTGATGCCCTGATTAATCAAATATCTGTTAATTTCTGTCATAAATACACCAACAACATTCCTTCTACTGCTGACTGTAGCAACAAGTTCCACAACCACTGGCTAAATAAATTTCTTTACATTTCTGTTTTAAATTGACACCTTTTAAATCCTAAAATTGTGGCCTTTTGTTCTAGACTCCCCTACCATGGGAAACAACTTTGTCATATCTACCCTGTCCAGGCCTTTCAACATTCAAAATGTCTCTTGAGGTCCGCCCTCATTCACCTGCACTCCAAAAAGTACAGTCCAATGTTCTTCATATGCTAAGCCTTTCATTCCTGGCATCATTCTAGTATAATCTTCTCTGAACCCTCTCCAATGTTAGCACATCCTTTCTCAAATAAGGCAGCCAAAACTGTACACTATACTCCAAGTGAGGGTCTTACCAGCACTCTATGGAGCCTCAACTCTTGTATGCTATTCCTCTAGAAATGAATGCCAACATTGCCTTCACTTTCTTCACTGCCAACTAAATCTTTAGGGTATCTGCATGAGGACTTCCAGCCTCTTTGCATCTCCGAAATTTGAATTTTCTCCATATCTAAATAATAGTCTGCCCATCTAGTTTTTGGACCAAAGTGTATGACCGTCCACTTCCCAACAAGGTAACTTCATCCGCCATCTCTTTGCCCATTCTTCTCATCTATCTAAGGCTGCAGAGGGACTTTCTATGATCTCTGCACTACCAGCCCTACCACTTAGTTTGGTGTCATCCTCAAATTTAGCCACAAAACTATCTATTCCTTTATCCAAATCATTTATATACAACGCAAAAAGAAACAGCGCCAACACTGACCTCTCCGGAACACCACTGGGTAACAGGCAACCAACCTGAATAGGATCCCCTTATTCCAATCTCTATTTCATGCCTATTAACAAATACTCTACCCATGAGCTCTCATCTTGTCAAGCATCACATAGGCACCTTGTCGAAGGCCTTTTGAAAGTCCAAATACTCACCATCCACTTCTTCTCCCTTGTCTAGACTAATAGGTCTATAGTTTCCTTTCTGTTTCCTCCTTCTCTTCTTAAACAACAGAGTGACATTTACAATTCTCCAGTCCTCTAAAACCATGCCAGAATCCTGAAGATCATTACCACAATCTCTGCAACAAGCTCCTTTAAAACTTGAGGGTGCATTCCATCAGATCCGGGAGATCATTTTGCTTCCCAAGTACCTTCTCTCTTGTAATCTTGACAGCACTCATTTCACTTCCCAGAGACCCTTTAAGAGTCCGGTAAGTTACTAATATCTTCTACCGTGAAGACTAATCCAAAATATTTGTCCAGTTTTTCTGCCTCCGTGTCATCTTTCCAGTGTCATTTTCTAATGATCCTATGTCTACTCTTGTTTTTATAATTCTCTTTGATATTAATTGCTGATCTCCGTTCATTATTTCTTTTTCTTCCCAATCATCTTCTTAGTTGCCTTCTCCAAGTTTTTAAAAGTTACCCAGTCCTCGATCTTCCCACTAATTTTTTTTTGCCTTCTCTTTTGCTTTTGCTTTAACTTCCCTCGTCAGCCGTAATTGTCTCATTTTTCCGTTCAAAACTTTCTTTCCTTTTGGTATGTACCCGCCCTGCATTTTCCTCATTTTATGCGGAAACTCCAACCACTGCTGATCTGCTGTGTTCCCTAATAATGTGCTATTCCAATCGACGCTGGCCAGGTCCTCTCTCTTGCGGCTAATTTCCTTTACTCCACTGAAGCATTGACACATCGGACTTTAGCCTTTCCTTTTCAAATTTCAAAGTGAAGTTGATCATATTGTGATCGCTGCCTCCCAAGGGTCCCTTTACCTTAAGATCTCTAATCACCTAATTTGATAGCACCCAATCCAAAACAACTAATACCCCGGTGGGCTCATCAACAAGGTGCTCCAAGAAGCCGTCCTGTAGGCATTCCACAAACTCTCTCCTGGGTCTCCTGACTTTCCCAATCTAGTTTCATGTTTAAAATCCCCCGTGGTTATCGGAATATCCTTCTGACGTGCCTTTTGTATTTTGTAGTCCACGTCCCAGCTGCTCTTTGGAGGCCTGTATACAACTGCCATTAGGGTCATTTTACCTTTACCATTCCTGAACTCAACCCATAAGGATTAGATCTCTTCTGATTTTGTCATTTTTTTCCCAATGATTTGATATTGTTATTTACCAACAGAGCCACACCACACCCTCTGCCTCCCCTTGGACATTCAGCTCCCAATGACACCCATCCTTTAGTCACGACTTCGTAATGGCCACAACATCGTATCCTCCAATCTGTAACTCTGCTTCAAGATGCAATTCTTCATCAGGACTGGGCCATTGTCAAACTGACAACTCATGAGTTGACAATGAATTATACATACAAGGAATTCATAAAAGTATTGACCAATATGGAAATAAACTTACTACAAAAAAATTTGACTCCACATGATGATTGTCTGAAGCGATTCAAATCATTGAAGAGATCCACCTTCACCATAACATTAATTTCTCCTCTGATACCTATTTAAAAATACATTAAGTGATTTGAATATTAAAGTGTAGAATTAGAACAGATCAGTCAAGCTTACATGAAAACTATCCATTTTCTTTCATTGACAAAATTTTAAGAAAGGATATTGAATCACACAAGCACTCTTCACAAAATTTCTCCACCAGGTTTTTGACGTGTTCAATGCAATTAAAGGAACTGGCAAGTTAGGCAGATGAAAACTATTTCCTTTGGAAGGGTACATCCAAAACACCAGGGCACAATATCAAAATTAAAGGCACTGAGTGGTGATGTCAGAAATTCTTTGTGAAACTGTGGTAATATCCAAGTTCGATTTCTGTTGATTAAGGGTATCAATGACTCTACAACCAAGATGGGAAAGTGGAGCTTAGCTCAACCAGCTCAAGAGACCAACTGGTCGCCTCCTATTCCTATATTCCTGCCCACTTCTTGAGAACCCATCATTACCTACAAGCACGTCTTTCAATATACTAGAATATCTTTACTGAATAGATTAACACAGAAGTAGTTATACAAAAACATATGCAATCTTAGCCATTCATTTACACAAATTATGTTCTTTTTAATTATACAGAAATTGATCATGTGTGCCTAGGGTCCAAAAAAGCATGAAACCAAATTAGAAGATGGTAGTAAGGTGATTTCTAGTAGGCTCCTTCACCATTGTGTTTAGGTTAATTGGCACAGAAGACTTGTAAATTAGTTGTTGGAAAGTTGTCAGATATTTTTCTATCATTCTCAGACAAAGTAAATGCTTTAGCTTCTTTTCTTCCCCCCCCCCTCCCTCCTCCCCACATAGAAGCATTTATAAACTTAGAATTGGGTGTTATGAGCCCAGAGGGCCCCAAAACCCAGCAGCAATAGATATTCACCAAGACAAATGGTTACTTAAACAAAAGTTGGTCTTAATTATCTTTAAACATGAAAACAGGATCAAACTTTTACTTAATACTATTAGCTTAACCCCCCTTCTAATTCTAAGTGCATGTGTATACAAGTTCCAAAAAAATTCTTTGATTCACAGTCCAATCTCACTTTTCACTCCTCCAAGTTCAGCTGTATCAGGCAATTCCTAAACTGTGAACAGAATTTAACATTTATGAATTTCACCAGGCTTTGGTGCTTGAAAGGTAAATGGTTACTGCTCAGGAAGGTTCTTGTCAGTTTTCAGAGAGAGATTTGTTGCTTGTTGGACACCCACAATTGATTCCTTTAGATCAGCCACTTCAGTGTCTTGATGAAGAAACTTGCCCCATCAGGGTTTTCTAGATGATAACGTCTTTCTTTCCTTTTTGCTTCCCTTATTTCAAGCCTCTCCTTTTGTATGGACCACAAGGGCTTTGAACAGGCTGAACTAAAAACTCACAACCCCACTTCAAAATGGGGTTTTGCCACAAGCTTGCCAGCTTGTCATGATCCAGTCCCAGCTGCTGAATTGTAGAACTGAATTCTCTCTCTCTCTCACTCAGAGAAAACCATATGACCTTTTTAGAACAGCCACCTGCACTCCAAACAGACTGTGGCTCCAAACCGAATCTTCTGAGTTCATACATCTGTTGCTTTCCCAAACAATAACCCGTTACTCCACAGCATGTCCGATTAACACCTACTTGTGAAATCCTTATAGGCATTCTTCAAAGTTTTTTTCAAAGGCACCCAGAGCCTGGACTGTCTGGCTTGAGCAGAGCTCTGGCATTTTAAATGAGGTCTGTTTTGAAGTGTTTGTATGTGACCTGCACTAAAAAAACCTGCCACAATTTATCTCCTTTAAAACAATATACAATATAACATAATCCATCACAGTGGGGCACTGGGGAAAGAAGAGACACATGATCAGTTGGAGAACAACCTAACCAGAAGGGTTGAAACAGCCATAACTTACTTGATGATGTTCTAAAGATTGTTGAATTAGTCCAAACTAAATGACAGAATACATGAAGGTAGATTCATGAAAGGCAGATTCAACTATAAATTATCATTGTGTTAATTTAGGCAGAAGCGGTACTGTTGTGGCCTCATGCCCACACATGATTTTGCGTGGGGCCTGTTGCCACACCAGAGACAGCACTTGGGAGTTCAGACATGCCTGAGCAGGCTGGCCAATCAAGAGTAGGGACAGCTTTGTCATCCAGCCAATGGGCGATGTAGAGCAGGGTTTAATTAGTCGGATGGTAATGGAGTCGTGCCTAATAAACTAGTTATACAAAATGCACCTTGCTCAGCTTCAACTTGTTGGTTCTTTGTTCCAACATAAGTTTGGTAGTCCATATATCTGGTGAGCTCGTTACTATATAAAACCTTCCTTTCACGTTAGAAAATGGTTGACGATTGTTCTACCAGAACCAATTCCTTCATAACCTACCTGATGAATACTATACACATTTACTTCTCCTTTCTACAATTTATTGTAAATGGGATCGGTTTCTTTGTGAACTGCATATGCCACCTGACAAAAGCACAAATCGTTAATGCGGATTGAAAGTGATTTTCGCCATGACAGCAGGCAACTGATGTAAACGCGCTACATCTGAAAAGCTGCACTCACCGTGAATCGTGTCGTAAATTGGAAACCAGCCAGAAAGACTGGCTGCTGCTTCATTGGATAATAAGGGATCGATATCAATGTAGACTTTTCCAATGGCATCATTAGCGCTATAGGTGTCATGATCCAAGACTGTGATTTGTAGTGGTTCATCTTGCAGGTCCTCATCATCAACCTGGAAGAACATTTCTTGTTATTGATCACTGGAGTTAATTACACTTTGTTTCAACAAGTTGTACATTCTGTGTAGTGTCATGAGCTATGGTGATTCCCAGTTAAACTTACAAACACCGTAATTATTTTATTTGTCACACTAGTGAACTATCTTTTAAAATTTCACCTTAAAATCGGTGGGGGGGGGGGGTCATCCTATATGCCAGGGTTTAAAATCCATACCTTGACGCTGAAGTTGCCACACACTGCCACCTTCCCGCCGGCTCCAATGCAATCTCACGCACATCCTGTTAGTTGTTGGCAAAATCTCAGTGCTCCTCCAAGGAGTCCATCTGCCCAGTCCAACTGCCATTAGCCCTGTACAGGCTTTAAATGGCCTGCTATAGGAGCCAACGGTGGTTTATTTTAAAATGTCCAAATAAAAAGGAAATCTTTACATGGTGATTTGTTATTGAAATATTGTGATTTGCTTTTACCAGCATCCACTAGTCAGCAGTAAGTGCCAGATTGGGGAGAGGGTCATACTATACAAAGGGTATCACTCAAAATCACCATTTTGGATGGAAATTCTGGGGTGGTCCTACACAGTCATCCAATACAATGGCATACACAGTAACCAAAGCTCTAACGGAACTGCTTGTCATAAGGCGGTAATGATATCAATATTATAATTTTAAAAAATTAAAATATGAACTGGAATCCTTTAAATATCATAAAGTCTATGGGTCAGAAGACAATTTGAAAAGTGAGGCTCATTCACCTAATCTAACCTCTCAGTGTAAGCCTCTTGCAGCAGGGCACAAATGCTGTGTAGCTCTCAGTGTAAGCCTCTTGCAGCAAGGCACAAATGCGGTGTAGCTCTCAGTGCAAGCCTCTTGCAGCAGGGCACAAATGCTGTGTAGCTCTCAGTGTAAGCCTCTTGCAGCAGGGCACAATTGCTGTGTAGTTCTGAATTGAAGTGAGCCATTTCAGACTAACATTTAAACTAAATCTACTACAGTGAAATCTTTTCAATAATTGTTTTGTTCTCATTATTCCACTTTATAAGCAGCCATAGAACACTACAGCACAATACAAGCCCTTCAGCCCTCGATGTTGTGCTGACCTATATACACTTTTTAAAAAAGTTCTAAACCTTCCCTACCCCATAACCCTCGATTTTGCTTCCATCCATGTGCCTGTCTAAGAGTCTCTTAAATGCCCCCTAATGTTTCAGCCTCCACCACCAAACCTGGTAAGGCATTTCAAGCACCCACAATGCTCTGCATAAAAGACTTAACTTTGATGTCTCCCCTAAACTTCCCTCCTTCACAATTTGTTTGTTATTCCTGCCCTGAGAAACAGGTGCTGGCTGTCCACCCTATCTATGTTTAATGTTTAGACACAGCCAAGGGCTGATTGCACAAGTATAACCGGATGAAACAGCTTTCTCCGGTCCTCAGTGCCGATCTATGCCTCTCACTCTTGTAGACATCTATGGTCTTCTCTCATCCTTCTATGTTCTAAAGAGAAAAGTCCAACCTTGACTCATAAGAGTTATTTTCCAATCCAGGTAACATCCTCTGCACCCTCTCCACATCCTTCCTATAATGAGGTGACACAATACGCTAAGTGTGGCCTCACCAAAGATTTGTAGAGTTGAAACATGACCTCTCTAGTCTTGAACACAAACCAATAGTAGAGAGGTCATTTTGCAACTCTACAAATCTCCAGGAAATGTTCAATATTACTTTTAAATTGTGAGCTGCACCCAAGATTACAAACCCAATTGTGCTGGTTGCAAACACAATGAACAGTTGAAATTGCACCAGTGTGCTGAACCAACCCTAGAATTTCTTAACAGACTTGTCAATAGCTAACAACGCACATTCCAAAATGCTCTACTGTTGAACTCAGCATAATAGCCAGTGGGAGAAATCAATCTTTTTCAAGTCTTTCCAGAATTTACATCAATAATCAGTCCTTTCAATCCTGCACAAGGATCTGCACCCCAATAGGGCTGCAAGAAAAACAAATGAGGGGGAAGGCAAAGACAATACAGCCTATTCAATATTTTCAGCATTTCCCCAATTTATTTCAGATATTTTGTGTTTGCTTTTATGTGGTTAATTATTTAAAAGTTCTTTTAGCTAATTTTGTTATTTTTCTCAGAAGAAAACTTCTTGTAATTCTTAATAATGTTGATAACAGAGTTCAGAATGGAGGCTTGCTGTCTGACATGGACAATATGAGTTTTTAAAAAAATGCTTCTCCAGGATGCCATATGTGATGCTGACTTCACATCGGTCCTTGGATCAACACAACAGACATGTACACACGGTGCAGGTAAGTTCTTCTCTTACTGTCAAATCATTATCCATGACATCCTAAACTGAAACATTTTAAAGTCGATAGCAGTAAAGTTTTTAAACCATGAAACTTACATTTTTGATTCACTTTTTCCAAGTACAAAAATTTTTTAGCAAACTTTGTGTTGCACGATTCAAGCCTTACCTCAAATTTAAACCATTCTGAATTCCATTGGGGATTGAGGGATTTGTGGTATACATCGGTCTTAAATGTTGTATTACCAAACTTTACCTGGAGGAAACAAAAGTTGCACAAGTACTTTACTCTGCACATATTCTCTTTTACTTTTGCCTCTCCCTCGAGATAGAATCTCACAGAGGAGGTGACAAGTTATTCATTAAAATAAACAGAAACAATGAAGTCATTTAAATATCATCTATAAGTTTATTATGATCAAGAAAAGGCAATTCCTGGAATGAGAGGGTTATGCAATCAAGAAAAGCTGAACAGTTTGCCTCTGTGTTCCTTGCAGTTTTGAAGAATTTGGGATGACCTTATACAAGATTTTAAAGTGCTTGAGAAGGTCAATGTTGAGATGTTTCCATTCGTTAGAAAGTCACTAGCAAGGGTATAGACAAGGCCAGTGTCCTACCCACCGAATACTGAAAGGGCCAGATAGAGTGGACAAAAATAAATGTTTCTAGTAGTGGGAGAGTCTTGGACCAGAGGGCACAGACTCAGAATAAAAGGACACCCCTTTAGAACAGAGATGAGAAGAAATTTCTTCAACCAGAGGGTGGTGAATCGGTGAAATTTGCTGCTACAAACAGCTGTGGAAGCTAAGTCATTGGATAGATTAAAGCGGAGGGCAATGTTCTTTTTTTAGTAAGGTTGTCAAAGATAACGAGGAGAAGACAGGAGAAGAAAAATACATCAGCCACGATTCAAATTCCAGAGCAGACGCAAGGCTGGTCGTTTAAATTTCTTCCTTCAGAAGTTTGTGATTCTCTGGAACTCTGTCCCTGACAGTGGAAGGGGTCAAATCATTATATACTGGAAAATGGAGGAACTGAAGGTTGTGGAGGACCAGCATAGAAGAGGAAGTGTGATCAAAAGCAAGATAGGTCGGCAATGATCACATTAAATGGGAGGCAGGCTTGAGGGGTCCGATGAGCTCTAATTTCCAGGTTCTCTTTTCTCAATAACGCCATCAAAATGGTCTCAACTATCTGAGAAGTTGGACAAAATTTCAGTTCTTAGCAACGGCACCACAGGACTGCAGTGCAGTGTCAGCCGGAATAATGTGCTGAAGTCTCCAATGAGCTTGAATAAAAATGCTACCAACTGTACCACAGTCAACGTTTGAGGAAAAAGAACCTCAGGTTTATTTGTGACGTCATGTAAGTATTCTGACAATAAATCTGAACATTCTTAACTCCCTTTGCAGTTTCTTGCCCGCTGAACCAAGAGTCTGAAGCTCTGGTTTCTTGTTCACTCTACTAATTCTTAGTTACTTTTCGTTCCTCAGCTCAACATTACATCACATTGTACATTCTACAATTTATGATCGTCCTCTGATATCGCCTTAAATTCGAGGCATGGTGTACCAGCAATTGAACCACACAGCAGTCTTATTTAATGCATACAGACCTCTACAAATGCATCTGTGAGGTCACTGGCCCTGTCCATGACTGGCAGGTGACGGCCAGCCACAATCCTGGCTTTTAGCTTCCCCGGCATTGTTGCTCTCTGTTGCAAACAAAAATGGCAGGTTACATTGGTGCATATGTCATAAACCTCCACTTATTTAATTCAGATAGAAAATCTCAAATTGGAATCAATTAAGCAAAGAGCACATTACATACAAAATCGTTTGACTGACGTGGTTCCAGAGGACTGGAATATTGCAAAGTCACTCCCCTATTTAAAAAGGGAGGGAGGCAGCAGAAAGGACATTATAGACTTGTTCACCTAATTAGGAAGTTGTAATAGTCGATTGTCAAGGATGAGGTGGTCCCCTACTTACAATCATCCATACATACTCTGAAAACAAAAATATTTTTTAAAAAGTTTTAAAAGTATATAAATATAAAATTACACATTGGATCCTGGGGATCTAGGGGCTGTTAATTTTGACGGACCAACATGGCGGCGACCACGGGACAAGAAGGCAGTGGCTGACCCAGTGTTCAAGGAGAGGGAGGTGAGCACAGGGCAGGTGCCAGTGGTGGTGGACAATGGGTTTTTCCAGTGTCGGGCAGGCTTGGCAGTGGATGAAGAGCCGCAGCTCCAGTTTAAGAATGTGTCGGTTCAGAGTAACACACGTCCAACTTATGTCCATTTCAAGATCCGACCGGTTGGTCAGAACGCAACTCAGATGAATCTCGGGGACCATCTGTACCTGAAGGTGCATGACAAGATGCTTAAGGGAAAATCTTGCCTGACAAACCTCCTGCAATTTTCTTTGAAAAGATTTGGTACGCCACCGAAGGCTTGAAAACTTCTACTGGTATACCGTGGAGAGCACTCTGGCTGGTTGCATCACTGTCTGGTACAAAGGTGCCATGATCTGGACAAGAAAGAACTCCAGAGAACCAGTCTTTATTCCATCGAGGACATCTACAAGAGACTGTGTCTTAAGAAAGCAGACTCTATCCCCAAAGACCCCCGACCAGCCAGGTCATGTCCTCTTCACTCTACTACATTTTGTTCCAACTTTAAAATCTCCAAGAGGTACCCATATGCAATTGGTGCATTAACAATACTTTCAAAGTGGAGATTTTAGGAAAGGATTGAATGAACATCATTTAAATTGAACAGGGAACTGTTTCAGGAAGGTTTTCTCAAGGTATTAAGAGAAACAATTTACTTGTAGCAAAGAATTATTGAGTGCAGATGATGCCAAAAATTGAGCTTAGACAAAAATTACAGGATGAAAGAACATGTATTGCACAAAAGATAAGACATGTTGAAGCTAAAATGGACCTCAAATCACGAGAGAATCAGGAACAATATCTCCGATAAGATGGCAGAACTGTGTAGGATTTAAAATTCTTGTCTGGAGTCAGGGAAGTTGACTCCCAAGGATGCTGAAACTTTCAACATCTGTGTGTGTTAGCAAAAGCAAGCATTTTATTCACCAAAGGCAGAACCAAATGGGTTCTGTGATAAGACTGACAGAGGTGCACCAAAGAAGAGGTACAAGGACTGCTTAAAGAAATCTCTTGGTGCCTGCCACATTGACCACCGCCAGTGGGCTGATCTCGCCTCAAACCGTGCATCTTGGCGCCTCACAGTTCGGCGGGCAGCAACCTCCTTTGAAGACAACCGCAGAGCCCACCTCACTGACAAAAGACAAAGGAGGAAAAACCCAACACCCAACCCCAACCCACCAATTTTCCCCTGCAACCGCTGCAACCGTGTCTGCCTGTCCCGCATCGGACTTGTCAGCCACAAATGAGCCTGCAGCTGACGTGGACATTTTACCCCCTCCATAAATCTTCGTCCGCGAAGCCAAGCCAAAGAGAAGAAGATACAGCAGTAAAACATGAAAGTCTGCAAATACTGTGGTTGAAGTAAAAACACAAAGCTGGAGAAACTTAGCAGATCAAACAGTGCACTTTATAGAGCAAAGATAAACATTTATAGCCAACATTTCAGGCTTGAGCCCTTCATCACAGTAAGGCAGCCACCTCAACAAAATGGTGGAGGAGGAGCACAGTCTCACAGGCAGGAGATCGATAAAGGAGAGAGGGGGAGGAGTCACGTGATGGAGTAGTGTCCGGTCAGGGAATTCCAGCCCTCTCCCGAAAAGTTAAAAAAAAAACACACAAAGCACAAAGGTACAAGATTAAAATTTATAATAAAGTAAAAATAAAGGTGAGAAGAAAATGGCAGCGAAGAGAGAAAAGTCGAAAACAACGGGAAGAGGAAGAAAGAATGTCGGAAGAAGAAGGTGAAGGCCTTACCTGTACGAGGAGGCCCGCCGCGGAGAGAGAAGCCCGCTCCCACAGGTCAGTGGAAGTCCCGGGCTCGGGACTACAAAAATGGCTCGCAGAGCCGAGTAAAAGTGCGCAACCGCGCATGAAAAAAAAACACTGACGGGAGGGGGGAACAGCTGCGGAGTCGATCTCCACAGCTGAGAGAGACACCTGCAACATAGCAGCAGGTGCAGAACACGGACAATAACGACAACAAGAAAGAAGGGTAAAAAGAAAACAAGGAAACAACAGATGGTCAATCCAGCGAAAGAAGAAGAACAACAGAAAGAAATGGAAGAAGAAGAGAAAGGCAAGACAATGGATGTATTTTTTTTAAAGAATATATGGAATCAGTGAAAGAATGGCAATTACAAGAATTTAATGAGATAAAAAGAATTAAGAATGCACAAGAAAAAATGAATAAAATGGAAATGACCATATCAGAGATAGGAAAAAGAGTGGAAAATATGGAAGAACGAGAAATAATTGTAGAAATGGAAGTAGAGGACTTAAAAGAGAAATTAGAAGAATCTAATAAAAAAGTTAGAGGCACAGGAGCTGTTAGCTCAGAAGATAGATATAATAGAAAACTATAATATAATAGAACCAACTGAAAAACCTCACAAAGATAAGCGTATACAGAGCCGTTGTCATACCCACACTCCTGTTCGGCTCCGAATCATGGGTCCTCTACCGGCACCACCTACGGCTCCTAGAACGCTTCCACCAGTGTTGTCTCCGCTCCATCCTCAACATCCATTGGAGCGCTTACACCCCTAACGTCGAAGTACTCGAGATGGCAGAGGTCGACAGCATCGAGTCCACGCTGCTGAAGATCCAGCTGCGCTGGATGGGTCACGTCTCCAGAATGGAGGACCATCGCCTTCCCAAGATCGTGTTATATGGCGAGCTCTCCACTGGCCACCGTGACAGAGGTGCACCAAAGAAAAGGTACAAGGACTGCCTAAAGAAATCTCTTGGTGCCTGCCACATTGACCACCGCCAGTGGGCTGATAACGCTTCAAACCGTGCATCTTGACGCCTCACAGTTTGGGGAGCAGCAACCTCCTTTGAAGAAGACCGCAGAGCCCACCTCACTGACAAAAGGCAAAGGAGGAAAAACCCAACACCCAACCCCAACCAACCAATTTTCCCTTGCAACCGCTGCAATCGTGTCTGCCTGTCCCGCATCGGACTTGTCAGCCACAAACGAGCCTGCAGCTGACGTGGACTTTTTACCCCCTCCATAAATCTTCGTCCGCGAAGCCAAGCCAAAGATAATAGAAGAAATAATATAAAGATAGTGGCCCTTAAGGAAGATGAAGAAGGCAAGAATATGAGAGAATTTATAAAAGATTGGATCCCCAGGGTCCTAGGAAGACCAGAACTACAGGAAGAAATGGAAATAGAGAGGGCACATAGAACATTAGCCCCGAAACCACAACCGCAGCAAAAACCAAGATCCATTTTTGTAAAATTCTTAAGATATACAACAAGAGAAAATATATTGGAGAAAGCAATGAAGAAAGTAAGAGAAGACAAAAAGCCACTGGAATACAAAGGTCAAAAATTTTTTTTCTATCCAGACATAAGTTTTGAACTCCTGAAGAAGAGGAAGGAGTTCATTACAGCAAAAACGATTTTATGGAAAAAAGGATATAAATTGATGTTAAAGTACCCAGCGATACTTAAAATAGTTATTCCAGGGCAACAAAACAGACTATTCTCGGATCCAGAGGAAGCAAGGAAATTTGCAGAACAACGACAAAACAAGAAAAGAGATGAAGACATGTAATGAGAGTAAAAATGACCACGAACTATATGTATGTGTGTAAAGAGGTATATGTGTATATACATAGTGTGTATACATGAATGTATCCATATTTAGAGGAAAATATATAGAGTATAGACAAGAATTAATAAGGGAGGGAAAGGGAATAGAGGGAATAAGGAGGGAATTAAAAGAGTGACCTTTGTTACATATGAAAATTGAAATCTTTTCTGGGGGGGCTGGGTGGGGAGGAGTTACAGTCACTGCAAAATCAGTTGATGTTTGCGAGTGAGTTCGCAAATCCAAATGGAGAGGGGAGATGTGGTTGCCCGACAAGGGATAAAGGGCAACTCAGGAGGGGGAGGGGAGAATGGGGTTAAAGAAGTTTTAAATAGGAGAATAAGGAAAATGTTTGATGTTTTACAAATGTTGTCTTATAAAGTGTTCAAAACAAGAAAGCAGAAATAGATAAGAAGGAAAGGTGATGATGGAGAAACGGAAAGGGAAGATAAACAAAGTATGAAATGGCTACGCTGAACTATGACTTTAAATATTAATGGAATACATAACCAAATTAAAAGGAAGAAACTGCTAAATTTACTGAAAAAAGAAAAAATTGATATAGCATTTGTGCAAGAAACACATTTAACTGAATTGGAGCACAAGAAATTAAAGAGAGATTGGGTAGGACACGTAACAGTAGCGTCGTATAATTAAAAAGCAAGAGGAGTAGCTATATTAATTAGTAAAATGTGCCAATTAAAATAGAAGAGGAAATAATAGATCCAGCAGGGAGATATGTAATGATAAAATGTCAGATATATTCGGAGTTTTGGAATCTACTCAATGTATATTCACCTAACGAAGAAGATCAAAAGTTTATGCAAGATATTTTTTTGAAGATAGCAGATACGCAAGGGAACATATTAATAGGAGGGGATTTCAACCTAAATTTGGATTCAAATATGGACAAAACTGGGAAAAAAATTAACAGAAAGAACAAAGTAACCAAATTTATAATTAAATCAATGGAAGAAATGCAGCTTTTGGATATATGGAGGAAGCAACATCCAAATGAAAAGGAATATTCATATTACTCGGGTAGACAAAACATACTCAAGAATAGATCTATTTTTGTCATCAGCTCGTATGCAAGATAGAGTAAGAAAAACAGAATTTAAAGCTAGAATATTATCGGACCATTCACCCTTGATATTGACAGTAGAGTTAGAGGACATCCCTCCAAGAATGTATAGATGGAGATTAAACTCCATGCTACTTAAAAGGCAGGATTTTAGAGAATTCATTGAAAGACAAATTAAAATGTACTTTGAAATAAATACGGAATCAGTGAAAGATAAGTTCATACTATGAGATGCAATGAAAGCATTCATTAGAGGGCAAATAATAAGTTATGTAACCAAGATGAAGAAGGACTATAATCAGGAAACAGAGCAGTTGGAAAGGGAAATAGTAAATATAGAAAAAGAATTAGCAATGAAGGAAGATACAACTAAAAGAAGAGAATTGGCAGATAAAAAAATAAAATATGAAACACTACAAACATACAAAGTGGAGAAGAACAAAATGAAGACAAAACAGAAATATTATGAACTAGGGGAAAAAAAGCACAAAATTCTAGCATGGCAGCTTAAGACAGAACAAGCTAAGAAAATGGTATTGGCATCAAGGAAAAAAGACAAACAAATCACATATAATCCAACGGAGATCAAGGAAAACTTTAGAGAATTCTATGAACAATTATACCAAACTGAAAACGAAGGGAAAGAAGGGAAAATAGATGAATTTTTAACCAAAATTGAACTACCAAAATTACAAATAGAGGAACAAAATAAATTAACAACCATTTGAAATAGTAGAAATACAAGAGATAATAAAAAAAATTACCAAATAATAAAACACCAGGAGAATATGGATTCCCAATAGAATTCTATAAAACATTTAAAGCTTTATTAATTCCTCCCCTCCTGGAAGTAATCAACCAAATTGATAAAACACAAAGCTTACCAGACTCATGTAAAACAGCAATAATTACAGTAATACTAAAGCAAGGGAAAGATCCACTTGCACCAGCGTCATATAGACCAATATCATTACTTAACACAGATTATAAGATAATAGCTAAACTATTAGCAAACAGATTAGCAGAGTATGTACCTAAAATGGTAAATCTAGACCAAACTGGATTTATTAAAAAAAGACGCACAACAGACAATATTTGTAAATTTATTAACTTAATTCATGCAGTAGAAGGGAGTAAAGCGCCAACAGTAGCAGTTGCTTTAGACGCAGAGAAGGCCTTTGACAGAGTAGAATGGAATTATTTGTTCAAAGTATTGCAAAAATTCAGTTTACCAGAGAAGTATATTAATTGGATTAAAGCATTATATAAGGGGCCATTGGCGAAAGTGACAGTAAATGGATATATATCAAAGCAATTTAACTTAAGCAGGTCAACACGGCAGGGATGCCCACTATCACCCTTATTGTTCGCGTTAGCTATAGAACCACTAGCAGAATTGATAAGAACAGAAAATAATATAAAAGGGATAAAAATAAAAGACAAGGAATATAAAATCAGTTTATTTGCGGATGATGTTATAGTATACTTAACAGAACCAGAACTATCAATAAAAGAATTATATAAGAAATTGAAGGAATATGAAGTGTCGGGTTACAATATTAACGTAAATAAAAGTGAAGCAATGCCAATGAATAATGCAGATTTCTCAAAATTTAAGAAGGAATCACCATTCAGATGGCAAATGCAAGTAATAAGATACCCAGGTATACAAATAAATAAAAATCTCAGCCATCTATATAAACTCAATTATTATCCACTAATGAACAAATTACAGGACGATTTAGAGCATTGGAAAGATTTACCATTAACACTAATAGGAAGGATAAACTGTATTAAAATGAACATTTTCCCAAGAATATTATACCTATTTCAGGCATTGCCAATACACTTGACAGAGAAATTCTTCAAGGAGTTAAAGAATAAGGAAATTTTTATGGAAAGGGGGGAAACCGAGGATAGCACTAGATAAATTAACAGAATGGTATAAACAAGGAGGCTTACAACTGCCAAACTTTAAAAATTATTATAGAGCCGCACAATTAAGATACCTATCAGATTTTTATCAAACAAGGGAAAAGCCAGATTGGACTAGATTAGAATTAGATAAAATAGGGGAAAAGATACCTGAACACATATTATATAAATGGGATGAAAAATTGGTACAACGTAGGAATTCTCCAGTATTACATCATCTACTCAATATTTGGAAAAAGATTTATGTAGAAAGGAATAAAACAAATTACCAAAACTAATATTGATGTAAAATAAGTCACTCCCTTTTACAATAGATAACCTTTCCTTTAGAGAATGGGAGAAAAAAAGGGATCAAAAGAATAGAAAATTGTTTTTCAGGAAATAGATTATTATCCTTTGAATAAATGAAAGATAAATACAATATAACTCAAGATACAGTGCTGGCATATTACCAATTGAGATCCTACTTGAAGGACAAATTAGGAAGCAGTCTGAGGTTACCAGAGGGAAGTAATTTTGAATATGTGATTACAGACACAATGATAATCAAAAAATTTATAACAAATATGTATATTAAACTACAAGAAAAGGAGAATGAGGAAACAAATGGTAAAACTAAATGAAAATGGGAACAAGATTTAAATATAAAGATGAAAAAGGAAACATGGGAGAAATTATGTTCTGGAACGATGAGAAATACAATAAATACGAGGTTACGTATGATACAATATAACTGGATACACAGGCTACACATTACACCTCAAAAGTTAAAAAAATGGGACCCAACAGTATCTGATAGATGTTTTCGATGTAAAAAATAAATGAGAACAACAATTCATGCAATCTGGACATGTGAGAAAGTAGAAAAATTTTGGGAAGATCTAAACCAAATATTAAATAAAATTACAGAAAACAATATACCAAAAAATCCAGAGATCTTCCTCCTAAGTAACATAAAAAATAAAGAATTTGGAATTGATTTGGATGGTGCACAAAAAAGATTTGTTAAGATAGCTCTAGCCATAGCAAAAAAATGTATTATGTTAACCTGGAAATTGGAATATAATTTGAAAATACAACAATGGTATATAGAAATGAATAAATGTATTCTATTAGAAAAAAATAACATATAGTTTAAGAAATAATATTGAAATATTTGAACAAATATGGGAGCCTTACATGAAACACAATAGAGAAAACCTACCAGGGACATTCACTACCTAAATTAATGAAAGGAGAAGGAAATGAAAAGAATTGACTCAGTGGAATTTCTTGTTTATTTTTATTGAATGACAACATTGTTTGACTGGTTTAATGTATCTTAGATTTTGTACTTTAAATGGATGGGGGGGGAGGTAGGGAGGGTGGGATGGGAGGAGGGAGGGGGGTGAGAAAATGACACTGTATATATTTGAAAAGGAAAATGTATGTATCATGGTCAATGTGGTTTATGGTGTGAAAAATAAAAAATAAAAAAAAAATAAAGGAGAGAGGGCACATCAGCAAGCAGAGGAAGGAGAGAGGGCTCTGTGAATGGAGAGGGAAGGGGGTGGAGAAGTGAAGACTGGGGGAATGGAAAGAGAGGGAGAATAGGGAGTAGGATAGCAGACACTGTAGAAGTCGATGCTAATGGCATCCAGTTGGAGAGTATCCAGGCAGAAAATTAAGTGTTATTCCTCCAATTTACAGGTGGTTGGTTTGACAGTACAGGAGGCCATAGGAGTAGGCATGTCAGCATGGAAGCAGGGCACAGAATTGAAATGGGTGGCCATGGGTTACAAGTGTCTGTTTACCAAATGCCAGGTTTTTACTGTTGCTCTTTTTGATCATGCTCTCTCTTTAGATTTTCAGATAGGTACATGATTGACAGTTCTTCATTTGTTCAACAGTTCTTCAACAGAGCAAGCTTTTAAAAAAAAAATAGTCAATACAGGGACTGAAATTGTTACCTGCTGCAGCTGAACAGGTACTTAACAGTAAATAGGAGATCCCTGTCACTAATGTGGACAGCGCGGAGGTGCTCAGTGAAGTGATCTCCCAGAATGCGTCTGGTCTCCCCAACATAGAGAAATATATACAACTCATTGGCAAGAAGCACAAGATGTATTTTCTCAATTTGGATGAACAAAAACTTGTAAGTATTGCAAGGAATCAAATAAAATGGTCCTGCCAAATGTTAAGATCAGATACTGTTTATTATGGACTTTCTACCAGACTAAGACTCTTGAGGGATCAAAAGAGGTGGCATAATATACAGCTGATTAACTTAAAAACATATGGCACTTACTGCTTTTAATGTACGAATACTTAAAAGGCTAGAATGCTAACAAAATGGGCAATAGCAAGATTTGTAAGTAAAGTTCATCACCTATTTACCCCAAATTCCTAAGCCACAAAGCAATTAATTGTTAAGCAGTAGAGAACTTGCCTGTTCTTTACAATTTTACCAAGAGCAGACATTTATTTTTTTCAGAAAATAACAATATGGGATGAAATAACACGTTTTAATAGTACTCTATACATAACAGAAATGAATACAGTGTCAAGTGACCCTGGAGACACTTGAATTTGCTTAAAGACGGTGAAGAATCAGGAAGTAAAAATATGAAAGGAATTGTTAAATGTGACATTTTCAACATTATTTGAATAAAAAATCAATAGTTTATTTGATGTAGTATACATTAATGGTCTAAGATAACAATTCATTTTAGTAAGTCAATAAGCAATGAGCAAATGCCTTTCTGTATTGCAAAGTGTGTAATATGTTATACTGAATAGTTGCTATGGAAAGTTGGTCACTATTAGTATTATAGCTAGCAAAATTTTTTATTTTTAAATATTTTTTCACATGTAGGAGCTTTAACTATCATTGAATGGAATGAAAAATAGGTTTGTGAAGGAAAAAAATTGTACAAATAACGAAACATTTTCCTGTACAGATAATAAACAATTACCGTTTAATAAGCTTTGTGGACTAATTTTTAAGGTAAAATTTAGGGGAGTGACTACTTTTGATTGCAGTAAGTATCTGCGTAGTTCAAGGCGACAGGAGCTCCAGTAGGCAGGTGGCCGGGGCAAGGATCCATGGTCAGGGCATCAGGAGACCAGATGGGTGGGCAGCTGAGGTGATGATCTGCAATTGGGGTGTTGGTAGCTCAGATGGGCGGGCAGCAGGAGCCTGAGCAAGAGTCATCAGTCAGAGCGTTGGGAACTCCGTTGGGCGGGTGGCCGAGGCCAAAGATGGGTGGGGGGGGGGTTGGTTCAACTTTTATACGCAATATACGGAAAATACCAGATTTTTAGGCCAAAAATAAGGGGTCAACTTTTACATGAAATTGACAATTATACATGTGTATATATGGTAATAAACTTGCTTTTGTATGCAACATTATACTGCAACTGGATGTCTTCAATGTAACTAAATAGCCATCTAGTGGCCACAGTCAACATCACATTACAAAAGGCAGGCCCACAAGAGAAATTTATGATTCATCTTTTCAATAAACTGTAACTAAATGGGATATACGTGGACAAGATTTCTCGTATAAAAAGTGGCAGAGTTACACATTAAAGTGAAAGGCAGTTGTCATGGAACATAGTCAGTCAGACATACAATATCGAGATGGGACAAAATTATACCATGGGTTACAAGTGTCTGTTTACCGAATGCCAGGTTTTTACTGTTGCTCCTTTTGATCATGCTCTCTCTTTAGATTTTCAGATAGGTACATGAATGACAGTTCTTCATTTGTTCAACAGTTCTTCAACCGAGCAAGTTTTAAAAAAAATAGTCAATACAGGGACTGAAATTGTTACCTGCTGCAGCTGAACAGGTACTTAACAGTAAACTAATTGAATTGTATAAAAGAGTCAATATATGGGATAGATAGATAACAAGTATTCACAGTAATCCTAGTGCAAAAAAAAAGTGACTTTCAATAATGTAGACAATCTTTTTGTAATTTTGAAGCGGTCTATGATTTGTGTAACAAGGAGAGATTCAGACCCTGATAGCTGTTGGAAAGAAATTGTTCTTGAACCAAGAGGTGCTGGTTTCAGTCTTCTGTATCTTCTGCCTGAAGATAGCAATGAGAAGAGGTCACTGAAAAGGACAATGGGTATTCCTTTAAGATGTTGGCTGCCTTCTTGAGGCAGCGCCTTACATTAGTGTCTGCAATGGTCAGAACATGCGAGGACCTGGCATTGTGTGCTACCTTGTACAACTTTCTGCATATCTAAGCACTTAAATTAAATCAAACCAGACTATGATCCAATCAGACAGTATACTTTCCTCAGTGCAACAGGAGAAGTTTGATGGAGCTTGGAGGGTAAGGACCTCTTTATCTTCCCAATTTGTAGGTTTTGCAAACGAGACTCTTGGAGTTTGCCAAGGTGGAATAACGGAAGAATTCAGCCACTGAAGTTGGAATTCGAGGGCCAAACCCATTGGGACCATTGCCTGAAGAGGGCGCACAAAATCAGTGAACCGGTGCGGACTCAAAAGGCCACATGGCCTGTTTCCGCTCCGTAAATGGTTATATATCAGGTTTCAAGACTCCTCTGCAGAATATTTTTCATATTTTTTCAATGAGAACAAAGAAGTTAGAGCAAAGTAGGTTTTTTTTAAATATATAATTGTATCTGCTGGATCAGTTTACTATTTCAATCTAGCAAATACATTTAGCCATTCCCAATGGCAAGGCCGATCTTCCCCTCACTGATTACAAAGATGATACGTGTTATTTGATGGTAGGACTCTCAGAATTAGCACAACATTGTTACAAGGCTAGTGCCCTCGGTTCGAATCTGGCACTGTCTGAAAGGTGTTTGTTCATTCTCCCCATGACCTTCCTGGGTTTTTTCTGGTTTTCAGCCACATTCCAAAATATACAGGTCTGGTTGGTTTATTGGGAGTAATTGGGCAGAATGGGGTTCTTGGGCTGGAAGAGCTTTCTTCCGTGCTGCATTGCTAATATTTTAAAGAAAATTCAGACCCAAGATAAAAATCATATTCTATTTCCAAATGAAAATAGTTCCAAACTCTTCAGCTTTGATGTCTAATCACTCGCTGAGGAAGGGGATGTAAATGAAATATTTTCCTGGTGTTATTTACGTAATTAGCCTACCATTCACAACAGTAGGTGGAGTTCTGATCCTATACAATGTTCCAGAATGTTATCTTTATCCATTCATTGAGCACCAATCAAACGACCAGAAGCAGTAGCACCAACATTGTTTATCTGATTAATAACTGCCTAATCAATCTTAAATTATTAGCAACGTGATAGAAGTTATTGAAGTGGCATCATCTCATCAATAATTTACTCCAGCAGTTCTCATCCTTTGTTTTCCCCATTCACATACCACCTTAAATAAACCCTTACTAACCACAGAGCACCCATAGAATCCTATGCCTTGGTGCTCTGTGGTAAGGGATTATTTAAAGTAGTATGTGAGTGGGGAAAAAGACTGAGAACCAATTATCTACTCATTAATGCTTCTAACATTTAGTGTGCGCATTATCTTACAATATTTTTAGAAATACAGAATGGTACTCCTGACAAATGCTTTTACATTCCTCATTGAATCAAGATAGACTGCCTGACTTGATATTAGTAGCTGTATGGTAAAGCATGACATCACAGATAGTGATAGAAAACAATTTTGCTGCTGAAGCCACTTGGTACTTCACTCCAGTTTGAAAGTGCAAGAGGTGTCTAAATATACCCCAGTTACACAAATCCCTGATCAGTCCCATTATTAATTTGTGGTAGATTGGTGTGGAAGTGGTTAAGCAGTATCTTCCCTTGTTGGCTTCCTCACCACCTGCCACCAAACTAAACGGTTAAAAACATTAAGAGTCTGTCAACTCAGTCTGGAGAGATTGTAGAGCCACTCCTTGTGATGGATAATTAATCTCCTGAAACACACCAAGCCAAATTGTGTCCTTGCTACCCTAAATTCTTTATGGCACAGGTATTCATCAAGCAGTAATCAGCAAAAGATTTCCTCAGTTAGATTTGACTTGACACCATGAATCCAAGTTGAAAATTCCCTAGCCCTAATTCCTCCCAACAGCCATCCATCTGGTTTTGGACTTCTCATAGCAAATACAGAATTTTTTTTCAAGTATGACTTGCAAAGTTGTTTCACAGGGGAGCTAAGATTCAATTAAGCTCCTTTCTCACTGCCAACCCTTCTAGGGAATGGGAACATTTGCAGGGCACGCAGACCTCGGGAGCCTTTCGCACCGCACCAATTATTTGCAGGTAATCCTGCAACTTGGGAATTTAAGGGGGTTCCCGCCTCCAGTGGTGACATTGCGAGTGACGCAGTTCGTACTCACCTAAAGTCACACAGAAGTCTAATCGCTCAGTTAGTAACGGAGAACGGATTTGATTTTCGAATTGTTGGCTCTGCAACTCTGTGGTTGTATTATAAACCAGGCAAGACTCGTCAGCACAGTTATCAATGCTGTGTTGGAAACACTGGCCAAAGAAGACCAGTTTCATGGAGCATGTGAGGAGAATCAGGGAGGAGGAAGCAGAGAGGGAGGCCGAGTTGTGTAGTTGTAGACGCAAGTGGAGGCTTTATTCTGTCTTTCTCTGAACGCCAATTTAAAACTAGAGCATACATTGACAAATTTCCTACCGCTGTGATACACACGCTTGTTGACGTCACGAATCACATCTGGTTGTCATTTCACACCGCCAGAAGGCAATGTATCTCCATGTATCAGAGCCCGGTTCAAATCTACTTGCCCTGCCTGGTTATGTCATTTCACACCACTCAATTTCACCCGCGATATTGGCAGATTAACTCAGATGTAATCAGCAGTGTGAAAGGGCTTTATACTGTTGAGGAACTGGAGTCACACAGTCATAGAGATTGTCTATTTCCTTCATTATAAAGGATTCTTTGCAACAATCGAGGCTCCAATTTTGTTTTAATCCTAGTCTCATTTAACTGAAATTCATTGACGTTTCCCTTGGTATGATTTGAATTTATTACAAGAAAATTTGCAGATGCTGTAATTGTAGTAAATACTCAAATTAGCTGGAGAAACTCAGCAGGCCCTGTAGCATCCATTGGAGGCAAAGATATAGAACCAACGTTTCAAAGTACCTTGACGAAGCGCTCAGGCCTGAAACGTTGCTTATATTCCTTTGCTCCTTTGCTGTGGGTTCTGTTTAATTTCTCCTGCAATTTGGTGTATTTGCTTTGAATTTATTGATTCAGTTTTCCCGAAGAGTGACTGTTTGAGTATTGGAGACCTGCCAGCTATTTTTTCCAAAGCAAGTTTTCACCATCAATTGGATGAAAACCATTTAATTTTCACCCACTGCTCTACTCATTATTCACCCATGACTGTCTGGCCAGGAACAATTCCAATGCCATCTACAAGTTTGCCGATGACATCACAGTTGTCGGCAGAATAACAAACAGCAGTGAGGAAGCGTCCAGGAGGAAGATAGATCAGCTCGTTGAATGGTGTCACGACAACAACCTTGCGCTCAACGTCAGCAAAACCAAGGAGATGATTGTGGACTTCAGGAAGAAGTCAGGGGAACACGACCTAGTCCTCATTGAGGGCTCAGTAGTGAAGAGGGTCAAATTTATGGGTACCAACATCGCCGAGGATCTGTCCTGAGCCTCTACGTTGATGCAATCACAAAGGTGGCTATACTTTGTGAGGCGTCTGAGGAGATTCAGTCTGTCACCGAAGACTCTCGTGAACATCTATAGGTGTACCGTGGAGAGCATTCTGGCTGGTTGCATCACTGCCTGGTATAGAGGCGTCAACTCTCAGGACAAGAATAAACTCCAGAAGGTTGTTAACTCGGCCTGCGACATCACAGGCACCACATCACACTCCACTCCATTGAGAACATCTACATGAGGTGATGTCTTAAAAAAGCATCCACAATCCTCAGACACCCCCACCCAAGCCATGCCTTCTTAACTCTGCTACTATCGGAAAAAAGGTACAGGAGCCTAAAGACACCACTCAACGGCACATGGACAGCTTCTTTCCCACTGTCATTATATTCCTGAATAATCAGAGACACTGCCTTACTTTTTGGACACTATTATTTATATATATTTTTATAGTAATGTTGTAAGATGGTTAGAATATGAATGTTTGCGATATGACGCTGCCACAAAATACCAAATTACATGACAATAAATTCGGATTCTGATATTTGGCAGTGATGTTTGCTCTGATACAAATTCTGGACCAGGACACCAAGTGAAAACTCCCTTGTCCATGACAGAGCTGACACGTGGTAAAAACACAATGCTGGAAAAACTCAGCACAAGTCAAAGTGTACTTTATACAGCAAAGATAAATAACCAACATTTCAGGCTTGAGCCCTCATCAAAGGTATGTCAAAATACGGGCAGTTGAGGCTGCCTTGTAAAATGCATTTAAAACACAGATTTTAAAACACTGAGTAATGAGGGAAATTGACAGGCAAATACAACCAAGTCCATTGTGAGATCAGCCATGATCTTATTGAATGGCTGAGCAGGTGCAATGGGCCAGATACATAACACAATAGCTTGCAGACCTTAGTTGAAGTAAAAACACAACGCTGAAGGGCAAACAGTGTACATTATAAAGGAAAGACAACGATGTATAACCAATGTTTAGCTCTGAGATTTGGCCACCCTTTTGTCATTCCCCCCTCGTCCCCCCCCTCCCCCTCGTCCCCCCCCTCCCCCTCGTCCCCCCCCTCCCCCTCGTCCCCCCCCTCCCCCTCGTCCCCCCCCTCCCCCTCGTCCCCCCCCTCCCCCTCGTCCCCCCCTCCCCCTCGTCCCCCCCCTCCCCCTCGTCCCCCCCCTCCCCCTCGTCCCCCCCCTCCCCCTCGTCCCCCCCCTCCCCCTCGTCCCCCCCCTCCCCCTCGTCCCCCCCCTCCCCCTCGTCCCCCCCCTCCCCCTCGTCCCCCCCTCCCCTCGTCCCCCCCCTCCCCTCGTCCCCCCCCCTCCCCCTCGTCCCCCCCCTCCCCCTCGTCCCCCCCCTCCCCCTCGTCCCCCCCCTCCCCTCGTCCCCCCCTCCCCCTCGTCCCCCCCCTCCCCTCGTCCCCCCCTCCCCCTCGTCCCCCCCTCCCCCTCGTCCCCCCCCTCCCCCTCGTCCCCCCCTCCCCCTCGTCCCCCCCCTCCCCCTCGTCCCCCCCCTCCCCTCGTCCCCCCCTCCCCCTCGTCCCCCCCCTCCCCCTCGTCCCCCCCCTCCCCCTCGTCCCCCCCCTCCCCTCGTCCCCCCCCCTCCCCCTCGCCCCCCCTCCCCCTCGCCCCCCCCCCTCGCCCCCCCTCCCCCTCGTCCCCCCCTCCCCTCGTCCCCCCCTCCCCCTCGTCCCCCCCTCCCCCTCGTCCCCCCCACCCCCTCGTCCCCCCCCTCCCCCTCGTCCCCCCCTCCCCTCGTCCCCCCCTCCCCCTCGTCCCCCCCTCCCCTCGTCCCCCCCTCCCCCTCGTCCCCCCTCCCCCTCGCCCCCCCCTCCCCCGTTCCCCCTCTCCCCCGTTCCCCCTTCTCTCTCTCTCTCTCTTTCCCCCTTCTCTCTCACTCTCTCTTTCCCCCTTCTCTCTCACTCTCTCTTTCCCCCTTCTCTCTCACTCCTCTTCCCCCTTCTCTCTCACTCTCTCTTTCCCCCTTCTCTCTCACTCTCTCTTTCCCCCTTCTCTCTCACTCTCTCTTTCCCCCTTCTCTCTCTCTCTTCCCCCTTCTCTCTCTCTCTCCCCCTTCTCTCTCTCTCTCCCCCTTCTCTCTCTCTCTCCCCCTTCTCTCTCTCTCTCCCCTTCTCTCTCTCTCTCCCCCTTCTCTCTCTCTCTCCCCCTTCTCTCTCTCTCTCCCCCTTCTCTCTCTCTCTCCCCTTCTCTCTCTCTCCCCCTTCTCTCTCTCTCTCCCCCTTCTCTCTCTCTCTCTCCCCCTTCTCTCTCTCCCTTTCCCCTTCTCTCTCTCCTTTCCCCCTTCTCTCTCTCCCTTTCCCCCTTCTCTCTCTCCCTTTCCCCCTTCTCTCTCTCCCTTTCCCCCTTCTCTCTCTCCCTTTCCCCCTTCTCTCTCTCCCTCTCCCCCTTCTCTCTCTCCCTCTCCCCTTCTCTCTCTCCCTCTCCCCCTTCTCTCTCTCCCTCTCCCCCTTCTCTCTCTCCCTCTCCCCCTTCTCTCTCTCCCTCTCCCCTTCTCTCTCTCCCTCTCCCCCTTCTCTCTCTCTTCCCCCTTCTCTCTCTCTTTCCCCCTTCTCTCTCTCTTTCCCCCTTCTCTCTCTCTTTCCCCCTTCTCTCTCTCTTTCCCCCTTCTCTCTCTCTTTCCCCCCTTCTCTCTCTCTTTCCCCCTTCTCTCTCTCTTTCCCCCTTCTCTCTCTCTTTCCCCCTTCTCTCTCTCTTTCCCCCTTCTCTCTCTCTTTCCCCCTTCTCTCTCTTCTTTCCCCCTTCTCTCTCTCTTTCCCCCTTCTCTCTCTCTTTCCCCCCTTCTCTCTCTCTTTCCCCCTTCTCTCTCTCTTTCCCCCTTCTCTCTCTCTTTCCCCTTCTCTCTCTCTTTCCCCCCTTCTCTCTCTCTTTCCCCCTTCTCTCTCTCTTTCCCCTTCTCTCTCTCTTTCCCCTTCTCTCTCTCTTTCCCCCCTTCTCTCTCTCTTTCCCCCTTCTCTCTCTCTTTCCCCTTCTCTCTCTCTTTCCCCCTTCTCTCTCTCTTTCCCCCTTCTCTCTCTCTTTCCCCCTTCTCTCTCTCTTTCCCCCCTTCTCTCTCTCTTTCCCCCTTCTCTCTCTCTTTCCCCCTTCTCTCTCTCTTTCCCCCTTCTCTCTCTCTTTCCCCCTTCTCTCTCTCTTCCCCCTTCTCTCTCTCTTTCCCCCTTCTCTCTCTCTTTCCCCCTTCTCTCTCTCTTTCCCCCTTCTCTCTCTCTTTCCCCCTTCTCTCTCTCTTTCCCCCTTCTCTCTCTCTTTCCCCCTTCTCTCTCTCTTTCCCCCTTCTCTCTCTCTTTCCCCCTTCTCTCTCTCTTTCCCCCCTTCTCTCTCTCTTTCCCCCTTCTCTCTCTCTTTCCCCCTTCTCTCTCTCTTTCCCCCTTCTCTCTCTCTTTCCCCCCTTCTCTCTCTCTTTCCCCCTTCTCTCTCTCTTTCCCCCTTCTCTCTCTCTTTCCCCCTTCTCTCTCTCTTTCCCCCTTCTCTCTCTCTTTCCCCCCTTCTCTCTCTCTTTCCCCCTTCTCTCTCTCTTTCCCCCTTCTCTCTCTCTTTCCCCCTTCTCTCTCTCTTTCCCCCTTCTCTCTCTCTTTCCCCCTTCTCTCTCTCTTTCCCCCTTCTCTCTCTCTTTCCCCCTTCTCCTCTCTCTTTCCCCTTCTCTCTCTCTTTCCCCCTTCTCTCTCTCTTTCCCCCTTCTCTCTCTCTTTCCCCCTTCTCTCTCTCTTTCCCCCTTCTCTCTCTCTTTCCCCCTTCTCTCTCTCTTTCCCCCTTCTCTCTCTCTTTCCCCCTTCTCTCTCTCTTTCCCCCTTCTCTCTCTCTTTCCCCCTTCTCTCTCTCTTTCCCCCTTCTCTCTCTCTTTCCCCCTTCTCTCTCTCTTTCCCCCTTCTCTCTCTCTTTCCCCCTTCTCTCTCTCTTTCCCCCTTCTCTCTCTCTTTCCCCCTTCTCTCTCTCTTTCCCCCTTCTCTCTCTCTTTCCCCCTTCTCTCTCTCTTTCCCCCTTCTCTCTCTCTTTCCCCCTTCTCTCTCTTTCCCCCTTCTCTCTCTCTTTCCCCCTTCTCTCTCTCTTTCCCCCTTCTCTCTCTCTTTCCCCCCTTCTCTCTCTCTTTCCCCCTTCTCTCTCTCTTTCCCCCTTCTCTCTCTCTTTCCCCCTTCTCTCTCTCTTTCCCCCTTCTCTCTCTCTTTCCCCCTTCTCTCTCTCTTTCCCCCTTCTCTCTCTCTTTCCCCCTTCTCTCTCTCTCTCTCTCTCTCTCTCTCTCTCCCTTCCTCCCTCCCTCATTCCCTCCTCCGCCCCCCGAATCGGGCGCCTCCTCACCGGACCCGTGCTCTGCCTGCAGGGCTGGACAAGCCTCCACGGACCGCAGAAGAGGAATGAATACGAACCAGGCCTCTGGATGCAGGCTGCCACCCCGACACTGCTCACTCCCCCTCGGTCCGCATCTTCACCCATCCCCCGGGACCAGGCATCCAGCAGGGCCTCGCACCTCCCCACAGCGGCGGCGGCGGCGGCGGCGTCTGGGGGCCCCGAGCTCGACGATCCGCTGCAAGCGAGGAATAAATCCTCCAGTAATGTTACTTTCTCCCTCCGCTGGAAATTTTACTGTTCCTTCTCCACCCGGAGCTCGAGCGCCTCATCGCTTTAAGACTATTACTTCCGGGGTCAGTCTCCTCTCAACTTCCGGATGACCTCCTGCTTCCTTCCTGTCCAGTGGATCTGGAGACGAGGGAGGGGGGGTGTCTGGTCTGCTCCGCCCTTCGGCGTGGACAAGTTGTCCGCACGTGGGACTCTCTTTTGAGTTAGTTCCTGAAGGAGAGAGAGAGGGTGGAGGTAGTGAGATGGATAGAGATGCCAGAGGGAGGGGGTGGAGAGAGAGGAGGGTAGAGGGAGGGAGGTGGAGAGGACGAGATAGAGGTAATGAGATGGAAAGAGGATAGAGGTTGGGGGTAGGGAGAGCGAGGAAATGAGAGAGGTGGAGAGGTGGGTAGAGAGAGAGGTGAAGATGACAAGAGAA